>NC_084796.1:67237639-67537639 GCF_963169125.1 Humulus lupulus
GCGGTGCCACGTCTTCTTCTTCCTCGATGTCCTTATTGGTTGGCAAGGCCTCTTGAGGAGGGGGGAGCTTGGGGATGATAGGAAGAGGAGCTCGGGTCCTGAGAGCTAGCGTCTGGCCCTTGCTGATAAGGTTGTAGGCCACCATGGTGGCGTCATTCACAATCTGACAATAGTCTTTCTCCCTCAGAGGAAGACTTGAAAAGGTGTCGTATTGACCCCCAAGGGTCTCAGTGTTAGGAAACTTATACAGGATCTTTATTTATTTTCATTTAGATCTAATATTAAACAAATTTATATGAGATAACCTAGAACATGTTTCTAAAATTGAATTCAAAGAGAACAAAGATAAAAATACTTACAATATACGCAATGGAATGAAAGAGTCATTTCTTCAGTTTCTCTAACTCTTGTATCCTTTCTATCGCAGAGTATTATCAAGAAACGGAACCGTTCTTCTAATTTCTTCACAGCCTTCCAATGTATCCTTAGAATCACCTAGACTAGTGTGGGAAATTCTCAACACATGAGATAGATATAGAGAGAAGAAGAGAAAATAACCTATGTTTAGAGAAATTCTAAAACTACTAGAAAACCAGTGATTAAATTTATCTGTCGTCTCAGAAATCTAAACTGATGACTTCTCTCTAAGCACTCCTTTTATAGACTCAATTAGCTCATTTAATTTAATTAAAAAATCAATAAAATAATAGCCAATTTGAAGCCTTAGGTCAAAATTTTCATGGGTTTTAGGCCTGTAAAATTTCCCATATGATTATAAGCCCATTGGACTTAAAATCAAGACCTGCATTATTTTCTATTGATTTAATTAATTAAATAATTATTTAAATCTTTTATCAAATTAATTATTTATAATTTTAACCTTGATTTAAACTTATTTATTAATTTAGATTCTAATTTATTTTAATTAATAAATCTGACATAATTTCTCTTTTCTTCTAAAAAATACATAAATGTGTGAAACTATCCAAAATTGACTTGGTCAACTTTGATAATTCTAATTGATAATTAAATCAATTAATTGAGACTATCTAGATGATTTTATCCAAGGTACAATGGGGACCATGGGCTTATGAAATCAAGCTCCAATAAGTTATCATAAATCTAACAAATAAATTTACTAACTTATTAATTCCTCGTGACTCCACTATAGACTCGGAATTGCACTCTTGAATTCATAGAATGCTCCATAACAAATATAGATACGCTATTAATTATTCATTGTTACAACCATAATTGTCACTCAATTCTCTATAGATGGTCTACAATGAGATAGGACTAAAATATCGTTTTACCCCTCATTGTATTTTATCCTTAAAACACTTAGTTCCTTATAAATGATATTTCAGTAAAACTAATTTAATTACTGAAATGAGATCTCTATCATTTAACACCCTGAGCCAAACTGAAAGGAAACCATCGTTTCACTTCTTCATCAAAAGCTATAGATGTTCATATCTATGATTAACACTCTCACTCAATTATACTATCGAGTTCCCAAGATGTAAGTATGGGCTAGTTCGTAGGGTAAGCTGGTAACGAACAAGTCAAAGAACTCAAATAATACAATCAGTTAGAATACTAACCACTCAGAATTTAGATTGAATTGACCTATGGTCAACTATATGATATAATTAGAATAGATAATAACGGTATGTTTACTTATCTTATCAACTGTCAATATCAGTCCTGTCTGATGTAACAAATACATCCGATCTTATTTACTTTGCTAATGTTCTGGAATGAACATAACACCACAATGTGTAAGTAGATCATATCGTAGATTAGCAAGTCAGTGTAAATCCTGTGCACTGACTAATCTTAGGACTAACTTATTTTGAACATATAATCATATTTATATTCCACTGTGATTACGTCATTATATATACGATTAGCCATATGCTTGGGATTTAATAGAAGTTTATATTAAACAAATAATCATGAAAATAAAACATGTGAGCAAAGTGATTGACCAAGTCAAAAAATGATTTATATTCTTTTATTGATAATAAAATGAGATTACAAATAATTTGGGTTTTAATTAGGGCATAAAACCCCAACACTTAGATCATCATGTCCTCGCAAATATAGCTACACAAGGAAAGAACACAGTTAGAACAAAAAAAAATGCAAAAGTGATAAAAAGTTCATGTGCTAAATTCATAAGGATGGAAGACTATCGAGGATGGTTGAAGTATCGATGTTCGTAGTTCTTGAACCCATTTGACATAAAGAACAATTCTTTATAGTCATTTGGGTGGGTGGGGAGGTTGATGATAGAGGCTGAGTTGGGAAAACGAGTGAGGTAGTAAAAACCATCACCTCTCCCCTTCTGGTTGGGACTGGCCTTGAGGCAAAAGAAGTACATAATGTTTACCGGCGTGGGGACCTCGCACTCGTGCCTTAGAAACAAATACTTTAACCTCGCCAAAAGCCTATATGAGTTTGGGGGAGCTGGAATGGAGTCAATTTGACGTAGTACAGATTGTCTATGAAATATTGGTCCAATGGGAGGAAGGCACCGGCCTTCAGGTGCTCATCACTCCAAGCCCCGTTGTCATCTTAGAGAGGGGCGTAGCTCTGCTCTCCCTCCAACGCAGGTCGGGTGATAAGGCCATCAGCTCCCATCTCAAACCTATGAATCAGTAGGATCTTGTTAACTTTACCCTGAGTCGTGATCCGAGAGACTATGTGCTCGTCCTTGAACAATGCGTTGGGATCGACCACGATTTCCCTCTCCATCACAGGGCCGAAGTGAGGGATGGGAGATTCAGAGGTGACCTGCTTGCCCTTATCTTTGCTATGAGTAGAGGAGCTTGCAGTGGTTTTATTTGCGAGGGCCATAATTTTGATCGCTTGATGACAAAGCGGCCTATTAGTGGAGACCTAAGATATTTTCTGGCTAGGGTTGTGGAGGTATGGAAATCTGAGGGTTTAAGTGGTTTACTTTTGGGAATTAAAAATTTATACAAGTTAAGTTGTGTCCTAGCCTTAACGCGTTGTTCCACGCGTGATCCTAGGCCACACACTTCAATTTCTTAAAATTCCCTAATACTTCAAGATTCATGTGTCAGATCCGTCAGACCCATTACTTTTCTTTTAAAAGTGGTTTAGTGCAAAACAGCTTAAGGATTCGTATCCTTTAAGCTACCTAGAACCGAACCTAAAACCCCTTCGGCTTCTACACCCCAAACAGGTATTCTAATTCATTTGCTAGTAGAATTTTCTTTCAAATACCCAAAAAATTTGCCCAATTTTATGAAAACCTTGTTTCTAAATAAGCCTAATATCATTCATTTAGCCTAAATCGAACCCTATCTCTTATTTAAAAATAGACGTAACCTAAACGACATTGAGCAAAGGATGTTTTTCACAGTAAAAAAAAAAAAAACTCACTGGAAAGCAAAGAGTTGAAAAATTCAAACCAGGTGAGGAAATACTTACAATTGATATGATCGGTTCAGAGAAAGTGTCGATACGTCCATAGGAAACTCCCTGAAAGCTTTTGAGAATCTAAAAGGCGACGAAGGGTTTTCGGGAGAAGTTGGAGAAGAAAAAAGGAAACTTTGTTTTTGAAAAGGAAACTTTTTGCATGCAAAGGTGGTGAGGGTTCAGGTATGATCACCCTATTTATACGTAAACTATGGGAATTAATCCGGGCCATCCGATTACGTTAGCTAGAGATCCAAAGGCCAAGATTAAATGAATCATACGATGGCAAAATGTTGACAGGACATTTGTCACAATCCTCGAAACTCAAACGGACGCCAATTACAGGCATCCACGTGTCCAGTACTTGAGTGGTGGGCAGACAAGATTTTACATGGCAGAAGCCTAAAAGCCCCTATTGTGCATGTAGAAAGTGATGACATCAAGCACGAGCAAGAGCTTGGGGGGGAAATGTTGTACCCTAAAATTAGCACGGGTTCAATTACTCAGCTCGGGTACAGTTGACAGATGAATATGTGGAAAAATAGCCAAGTAGAATATCAAGCTAACAGTGATGTGAACAACTCGAGTTTGGGGGCCTGACAACATGATACACAGGTTATTATCAGACCACCTCTTAGGATAACAATTGAGTTCAAGACTTATAATGGCCAGATCCAACTTTGGGCGCTCTAAGCTTACTACGAGCTAGGGTTCAGATTGTTATTGAACACGAGCTCGGGTGAGATATTCAACTCGTGGAAACCTGGACAAAACGCATACTGAAGGATCCAAGAGATCCAGAGACTTTTTATAAGCTCATTACTGTCCATGATGTATTGCATATATATCATTTATTATCTAAGATCGCAGGAGTACATTCTATTCTGTTATCAAATCATATCCCAATGTAAATGGGAATAATTTGTATTGAATGTATACCTTATTTATTCACGCAGTTGCCTAAACCTGTCCATAAAATTCCCCTATAAATACCAGGGATAATGGATAGGGAAGATAATGGCCATTTTGTATTACTAAAACTGTGCAGAAATTGTGTGAGAAAAGCAATAATACTGTCTCGTGGACTAGGTGGATTTTAACCACTGAACCACGTAAAATTTGTGTGTGTGCAAGAGGGTTTTTATTATTTCATTACGGTTTATGATTTAGCACTAATCAACCTATTTGATTTCTTAATCTACTGTTGGCGAAAAATTGCGTCAACAAATTCAAAAGAAAATAGAAAGTATGATGTATGAAGAGAATAATATATAACTCTACTCAATGTTGTTTGTGTTGGGAATAGTGTCATTAAAGCAATTGTAGTTGACAAATGTTTTAAATGAAATAAATAATTGAATTGAATTATTATTATATATATAGACTATGTCTGATATTGTATGATAATATTAAGTGAATATCAAAAAATTCCAAAGTTTGTCTATGTGGTCTTAATCTCATATTGGTATGGAAGGATCAAGATTAAGATAATAAACTTTTATAGTTCACAGTAAAATAAAGTTATGGAATCTTTAGATTAATTACTGCTAGTACAGTCCACTAGTATTATGAATACATGTGACCTAGATTCGGGTTACTAGTGTAGTAGGACACTTTAGTGGAGGTACTTTGCATGCTGAGAGTATGTAGAACAGGACCAAATGTGCTTTGTTAATACTTATTTAAACAATGTTTCATAGTATTAATCAAACACATCAAACAGTGATCATATACACGATGATCTTAATCTTGAGGTTACTATGAACTCTAATATATGTCATCTGAACCTTTGGTTTATGCATTAACGTTTGTTAGAATGATCAGGCTAAGAACAATTATTTTGAGGACTCAATGATGTATATGGCTGGGGACGTGGTTTAACAGATATGGAATCTATACCTTCTTATAGATTGAATAATGGTTCCCTATTGGGTTGACTTTTGGAACTGAAAATGTTATGAGCGCTCACGTCGCAAACTTGTTGTGACACAACATTCACTAGTAAAGTCAATGGTACTCTAGGAACAAGATATAGCTAAAAGGGGAAAACGGTAATTTTATTCCCTTTTAATTATGAACCATTAATAGATGATTAACATTTTATGTAATGATTATATCAATGGATACTTTATTCTAAATAAAGTACTCAATAAATATATGTCTATAATTATCAAGAGTTCAAGACAATACACAGAACACAAATCATTCAGAGCTTTTTGTCAAACAAAAAACGTTTCCTTCTTCTTCTTTATTCTAGTCATTCTCATACCATAATCTAAGTTCTCATGTGTTGAGAAATACTTGTGATTCATAAAATATAAACTCATGTTCTCTATGTCCCCACAGACATCTTGAGGTGTAGAGAACACTCCGGAATATCGTGGTTTGAGTGCTCAAAACTTTGGATAGGAAAATCGTTAATAATGCAAAAAGACTCAAAGACATTTGATAGACTTCAAAAGGTAAAAGCTTATGTTCTTGTTATTTTGTGTTTATATATTCTATATAAATGTATTATATATTTATATATATACTTGTTGCATGATTAATAGTATTGTATGATAATGTTTCTGGATTGTTTTCTTCGTCATATAAATTATTTATATGATTAATGAATTTTTTTTATTGTTGTTGTGTTGTTCGTAAATAAACAATGGGCCCGCAGGCATGAAATTTTGTTGTATGCTCTTAATGGTTTTCTAACAATAGTTTGGTACAAAAAGAAGCAAGGATGATACAAAGTTCAAATATAAAATTAATCTATTATCTAATATGAAATATATACTTAAATTTTTGAAGAATACTTATGAAATTTTTTTATTCATTTTTTTATCTTGTTCTCTTACACTTTTATTTTTTATCCATTTTCTATAATTAGAATGGAGACGTCATCCCTCCATCTCTCGTCAGGGTCGTATTTTCTCTCATGCCAAACAAATAATTTCTACTATCCTCTCAGTCTTCTTTCCCCACCATGCATCTCCATCTTTCCAAAATTCCCACCTGCCAAACATATAGCGGAGTAACCATGCAAGTCGGTTAGGGAGACGACAGTGAGAGGTTGGGGATGTTAGTGGGTCGAGACTCAAAGGCTTTATGTATCAACCACCAACCTGTTGTGCTCATACCCTCGTAGGCACCCACACACACATGCACATGCATCTGTACTAAACTAGTAACCCACTATCCCAACATCTTAACAGCTACAAAAATTTAGTATATATTAATTATTACTGTATTACATTTTATGACCAAAAAATGCTATGCTAGCTAGCTTCTTATCAACAATCCATTTCTTTTCAAGCTATCATGTCATGTCATGTCATGATCAAATGGAATGTGATTTTTGAAAATTATGTGTAATAAATCTACTGTTTTAATTTTTATCCAAAAATAAGTTTATTATTTACCATTTTGATTTTGATTTTAAAAAAACACACACAAATTAACCCTTTGGAACATGTACATGATGACCCAATCAAATATATTTTTTCTATATAAAAGTTTTTAAATAACGAAAATTTTTAGTTTTAACGATTTTTTATTTTTTTCTGTTAATTTTAACAGAATATTTTATATTTAACAAAATATTCTTATACTTGACAGTAAATTATAAATATAACTTAAACTTAAATAAAATTAATTAAATAAATAACTAAACAAATTAAAATAAGATATTTTTGAGATATTTTACAATGATAATTATTTAAAAATAATAAAATCATATATTTTATAACTTAAATAAAATTTAATTAAACTTAAACTTAATATCACTTTTATATAATAGGTGTGTAGATAATGGAAATTCTTAGTTTTAACGGTTTTTTATTTTTTTTAATGTTAAGTTTAACGGAATATTATTATATTTAACCATAGTTTCTAAACATTACTTAAACTTAATTAAAATAAAATGAATAATTAAAAAATTAAAATGAGATATTTTTTTAAATATTTTACAATGATAATTATTTAAAATAATAAATAATTAAATAAATTAAAATATGATAGTTTTGAGATATTTTACAATGATAATTATTTAAAAATAATAAATAATTAAAATAATGTATTTTAAAGATATTTTACCGTGATAATTATTTAAAAAGAATAAAATCATACGTTTTATAACTTAAATAAAATTTAATTAAACTTAAACTCACTTATTAGAATAATATCATATTAAACATATAATATAATCTACTGTCAATTAGCAACAAATTGTTTTAAAAAAAAAACCAGCAATAAACTTAAATTTAATATTCACGTATAATATTTAATATTAGATTAAACATATAATATATAATCTCCTGTTGTCACTCCTAAATTCAAAAATTAGAACAAACATAAACTTAAAAATAAATAAATAAATTATTTAATTAAAACATGATATTTATCTGAAATTTATATGACATTAATAAAAATTTAAATAAAAATAATTAATAAATTCTATAAATAAAACTACAGAAACGTGCAATGCACATTATTTGTATCTAGTTATATTAAACATATAATATACATAATTTTTTATTGTCACTTCCAAATTTAAAAACTAGAACAAACATAACTTTAAACAAAAATAAATAAATTAGTTAATTAAAATATGATAATTTAAATAATTAAATCATATTTATTTAAAAACAATAAAGACATACATATCATTTTTTTTATCTTATAAATTTGTGTGATAGTTTGTTTTTTATCAAGTGATTGGAGCTCTTTTTCTTCATCAAAGGACATTGTGAGATACATTAGAAACTAAAAATAATTTATGCATGTATACTATTGTACTATTACTTTTTCTTTTCTGATTTTATTTCTGTTATTTTTTTTTAAATTATTGAATTTTATATATATGTTATATAGCCATGTAAATATATATTCATACGTTGTGTTTAGATATTATATATGTAGATAATATTGATATAAATATTTATATATACTATAAAACTTTAATTCATTCTATTATATATATATATATTTAAATAACAATGAACCAGTTTTTATTAAAATTATAAATAATGTCTACAACTTTAAAACTAAGCAAACGTATATGTTGCTATATATATTAAAAATTTATGAAAAACAATACAAAATTAATTGTGATCATTTATACACTTAATTATGACTAAGACGTACTATTTAAAAATGTCATATTTTATCAAATTTTTAATTTTTTTTTTAGTGTCTATGGATGATTATAAGGTTTGTTTTGATAAACTACTTTGATAGATATTTCTGTTAACGAAAAGGGAGATTTGGAAAGATATCAATTTAAAAAAAAAAAACTCAAACGAGATGGTTTGGAGTGTAAAAAATAAATTAAATGCAAAGTTTATTTGATTATGTAATTTAAAAACCTGAAATTGTATAGAATAAGGGGAAATGAAAAGCCTTGCTTTGGGAATTGAGGCTAGGTTTTGGTATAGGAGAGGGAGGGAAATGTAAAATTGAGAGAGAAAAAATTTCCTTTTGTGCATATTACTTTGAATAAATTCAATAATGAAAGGATTTATTTATTTCTATTCCTACTGTTATATACCATGTTAAAAAGTATATACAATAATTTCATGAAGAAATAATAATAATTATCCATTACAAGACTCAAATCCTCTTACTAAACCATTATTGAAAGTACAGTCACTTTATTTTCCCTCCTTCACATTTTTATGTTCCCCTACTATAGTCTCTCTCTCTCTCTCATCAAACATAATAAGATTAAGAGATTTTATGGGGCCAAAATCAAACTGCACATAATTAAGGCCAAAAACAAAGGAGTACCATGTTTTCAATTCCGGAATCAACGTGAGCTTGTGTTTTTGTTTGAATTTTTCTACATATGAAGTGTTTAGAGGGTCTAATCAAGCTCTTTTGAAGGTACAATATTTTCTTATTTGTTGGGACCATTAAATATAGAATTTGGGGTTCATATCCCATGTGCCTTATTTGTACAACTGAACCCCGACTTGATAATAGTGCGTAATGATCCAAATTTCCCATACAAACCAATTAAACTAATAAATGTGACACTGACAACATATTAATATTAAGATGTGAGTAGTGGATTTATAAGCTTTTGTTGTTTCATGACCATATTTTCATGCCATTACACATGTATACAGGAAGAAAAAGATGAACCAAAAAATCAGAGAGAAAGGTTATGCATTGGATATATACCCTGTACCAAAAGTTTTGTATTAAAGTATAATAATAATAATTAATTATATATATGATGATTAATTAAACCAAAGAGTTATACATTCTCACCATCTTGAATTTTTTACTACATACAATGAAAAATGTTGTTCTTTTATGTTACTTGGTGATAGCTGTAAAGGAAAAAAAGAGAGTACGTATTTCAATGAAATTACGATGTTTAATTTGAGGAGTTAGAATTCAATTATAGACAAATAATGAGCACCGCAATTGGATTTCTTTGTACATTCAATTATGTTAGAAAAGTAAAATATATTAATATAATTAATTATTACAAATGCCAAAGCTAAATTAGTTAGACACATTTTTGGGATACTAACATTTGAGTTTGACAGCAGATTTGAATCCTAATATTAATTAATTGCCACGGTGGAAACCCAACATGGTGTTCCAAGTGACACGTCATCACTCCCCATGATTTCAGTTACTTGGGTTGGCTGGTTACGACGTTGGCAATAATTCATCCCCAGTCCATTTTATACGTTCGTACTTTGTTTACATTTACTTGCAGTTATTTTAATTTCCTACACTCAAAATAATAACATACTAGTAGTGTGGTGTTGTAATTAAATATAAAATATCTTCTTCTATATTGCATTCAACGCGTTTTTCCTTTTGATTTTATTAATCGAAAATCAATATGAAGCTATAATAAGCTTTAGTTTTTCCGGAAACAATTTGATCGAGTCTTTCATATATTAATTCATACTCTTTTTTTTTTTTTTTTGCTTGAAAAATAATATATACATATACATAAATATATAATACACGTATTCTACATCAAATTAAATCATTATATACAAGTAAAGCACCCCCATATATATACACCATAACATTTTAAGTATTAACATTATATGGGTTGATAGCCATGCCAAATGCCAATGCTATGCTTGTGTCGAAAGCTAGTTAGGACGTTAAACTTCTGTAACTATAATTTCATCATAAAGAATTCCGATATAAATATGTAGTAGTCTTTGACTTGGTCCAAATTAATAATCACAAATTCACTTGTGTGTGTGTCTCCAACATTGTAATTTTAGAATTTTAAATTTGCATCGCCAGTGTTTATTCTAAAAAATAAACTAATTAAGTTCAAGAATAAATGATTAAGAAGACAGATCTTTCTAAATACAATTGGTTGAAAAAAAATACAAAAGAGGGAGTCTTATTAATTAATTTGAATAGGTCAATTTATGTTTATATGTTTAAAAATTTTAGTATTATGTTTAAATATCAGGATTATATAACTATATTTAAAATGTTTTTTGTGTAATTTTTAATTTCTCATACAATATCAAGAGTACTATATACACTCATGTTAGACCATCTCTAATTAATACAGGTACACTAATGACAATGCTAAATTTGAAATAAAAATTAAATTACTAAATATATAATTTCTCAATCACACGATATTTGATAATATGTTCTAATTAGTAATGCACAAATGATATTCATGTGCACAATAGATTTTATTCAATTTGAGCTTTTTAATAAATAAGTAAATAATATAAAAGAATGCATTTGATAAACATGGGATATTTTATGCTAAATTTCATTTCAACACTTTTATGGCTAACTTACAACATAATCGAATTAAATAAATAATTTTAATAAATGCCTAACAAAAATCTAACACATATTTTTGAGCATGGCATATCAATAGAAATAAGAATGTCCCTTGAAAAAATGCCAATTAACTAGTTAATTATGTAGCTAGATCTAATATATACATATAGACTATAGTGCACTTGATTATTAACTTCTAATAACACCAAATATTACGTACTTAGGAGTTAGGATTAAAACCCAATGCATTTTAATTAACAGTGAAAAAAAAAATCAATAAGCTGTGTTATTAGTATTCTTACTATATTTTATAATAGCCAGACTAGCTAATATAAAGATATGCATAATAAGATGATAGTTAATAATATTATGTTACACAGTTTTGGTAATTTTATTAAGAAATCATATTTTCATTTCTCCAATTATGAAGCACCACCAGCTCCTTTTTGTTAGTTAGGTACAGAACAAAACCTTATAGCCCCACCACAAACATAGACCTATATAGTCATCTTAGAAATAATAGCTACATATACATAAATGTGAATATATATATATAGGGCACCCCTAGATCAATGCCACATACTGTTAACTAGTACCCTGTGCTGTCATATATATAAAATCATTTCGATATATGTGCAGTCTTCAATTTCCAATTGATAAATAATGCAATTCATCTCCTTCACAATCTTTATTTTGGAGGGTTGGACCGATAAACACAGACACATACAAAAAATCCTCATAATTAATCCATCCTAAAGGGCAAAAAATAAGTCACCACACATACAGTTGTATCACAAGTGGAGAGAGAAAAAAACTGTCAAGTCAAGTGAAGACTCTCTAAATTTTATATTTTTTTGGTTTTGGATGGGGTGGATTTAATTTGTACAAAGTAAAAAAGTTGTGGTTGAAAAACGAATTATTATTCATGATTTTTTTTACCGCATCTTTTTGGCTTGAAAAACGATCATATCTCAAATTTAAAGTGAGTTAACACAATTTATAAGATTGTGTCAATAAAAATTATATCATATCACGTGCACATTGCTATAATTTGAATATATATCATTGTAAGTATTTTTACTACATTATATAATCATTTATAAATTAACGCAATTATATATTAGACCATGTCAAAACTAAATATTTAGTGAGAGCATATAATTGTTTTTAACTTATTAACTAAATTATTTATGCATAAAAATAAAAACATCTCATCGATATATGGGTAAAGAAGAAGAAAAAAGATAAATATACAGTCAAAATCAAATCTAAAATTATACTAAATATAATAAAAGTTAAGCACAAACAAAATATATTATATTATGATTATATATTTTTGTCTAATAAAGATTGAATTTGAGAAACACATTTTGACAATATAAACTTTCACTAAAAGAAAAAAAAAACTCAAGATAATGATGAAGTAATTGGGCTAAATATATTATAATATCCTAGGTATTATTCCAAAAAAGGGAAAGTGCATTGACGATGAAAATGCATGCACAACTACAAGTCTTATTAAAACAAGTTAAAGGAGGAGGGGAGACAGTAACAACTAACAACCTTATTGAGGTATGAAACTCCATAATCCCACATGATTTTATTTTCTTTCTTCTTTTAACTTCCCCCAATAAAATCTATTGACACACACCCAAACCAAAACATTCAATGTGACCATCGAAAGTAGATGGACCCCATAAAAGAAAAAGAGGCAAATGGACGGTTAATATTCAGATATAGAAAATAAATATATATATATATATATATATATAATAGGGACAAGGAGGGGTGCCCTCCTCCGGTAGGGTCAATAACACCCACCACCGATCCTTCTCTCCATGGTGCCACAACAACTGCACCATTTTTCTTTTTTCTGTTTTCTTTTTTCTTTTTTCTTTTTTTTAAATGATCGAAAAAAATATATAATAAAAGGGAAGAGAATGATCCACCTGTTTGTCAGTGACATTGTACATTGGTTAGGGCAATGACCAGCATTTTGGTCCCACCACCTGAGCCAACACCTGGAACTGATAAGGGTATGGATCCCACGCCCTCTTATTAACCCTAGCTTTCTCTCTCTCTCTCTCTCTCTCTCTTAAAAATCTTAATCATTGACACAGTAAAACCTTGAGATTCATAGCAGAGATTTTTAGTGTCGAAAAGAGGAAGGCAAAAAAAATAGATTGTGAATATTCAGGAGTTAAAAAAAAACACACAAAGCAGAGAGTAAATTCATTATATACTACTGTTGCTGTGACATTACTGTTTCATCACTTTCCAGTTTCCACTACACTACACGAACTATGTGGACAAGAGAAAAAATTAATATTTATATATTTATATATATGTGTGTGAAAATGAAATATACTCAATTATTAGGTAGGTGGGAAATTTATATACAATGCATGGCTAATATATATATATATATATATATGTGTGAATAATAATAAAGTTATGTGACTTGGTACCAGTACACATACAGAAGCTATGTGTTACAATGTGTATATTTGTTTGCTTTTGAAAAATTAAATTAAATTAGAAAGTATAGAGAGAGAGAGAGAGTTGCACAAACAATGATGACATTAATAATGTAAGATGTAGTAAATCCCAAAAATATAAGAAACTATAATAGTGCCCAAAGAAAAGGAAAAAAACAGCCAAAAATACCCATGTTAAGTAGCTAGTGAAATATATAATGTCTTTCCCAAATCCTTATATTTATATATTAAAAAAATTAATTAGAAAAGCCCCCCACCCATATTAATCACACTCAAAAAAATTTGGAATAAATAAAAAACTCAAATTTTTCAGAAGCAATATCAAACCTCACGTGTGGTGTTACACATAAAACTACTACACATGTGGAGAAAAATGGCGACGACCATGCCATGAATATCATCATGATCATCACCATCGATCTATGAGTGATGACTACTGTTCGTATCGTGGCGATCATCGCCGCCGCCATCGCCGTGATGCGAGTGGGACCCACTTGCTTGCGAGTCCGATACTCCGGTGCCTGAAAGGTGTCTGTACGGATTTAGCCCGGTCAGCATGCCCAAGTGCCCGTCTCCGCCTCCGCTCAAATTATTACCTCCGCCACCACCACTACCGCCGCCTCCACTGTCGTTTGAACCACCTAATTGCTGACTAGGTAGTAGGGCAAAAGGAGGAGGAAAATTCATGAAATGCAAGCCACTAGACATAGTTCCCCTGTACAAACCACTGTTTTGGACCGAAGGATTGAACGCCCATATAGGGTCATGATGGCCGCTCATCACTTGGCTATTCGAATTCGCCACCATCCAAAAATTCGCCGGAATCTGACCACCGTGGTGGTGGTGACTTGCCGGAACCGAGCCTGCACCACTAGATTGCATAAGGTAACTCCCCATTTGATTCAACTCCTGGTCCGCCGCCGTGGCTTGTCTCCGCTTATTCCTCCCCTCCATACCATCTTCCCCAGCCGACTCCGAAAAGTCCAACGACGTCGTTGCGTCTCTCAATTCTTGTTTCGCCTGCAACATGGGGTGAAAGTTGACCGCTGACGCTGGCGACTGAAAGTTCAGCAGCGTCGCGGTCGAATTATTATTGTTGTTGTTATTACTACTATTGTTATTTTCGGACGACGGCGATAACCCAATTCCCGGGAAGAAACTACTGCTAGTGCGCCGTGCTGCCGGGACCGAAAAATTAGGGTTGTAGTATGAAGACCGGATATGAGATGGTAACGACATACTGGAGCCTGAGCTCCGGAGAGATATGTTGAGGGAGGTGAAGTTGGCGGGGATGGTACCGGTTCCGGTAGCGGCGATGACGGCAGGCTCCGCTTGCTGGAGGAGCCACTCGATGGTTTCCCCATCGGACTTGTGACCGAGCTCTCTGGTGAGCTGGAAGACCCGGGCAGCGCAGAGGGCTGGCATTCGGATGCGGCGGCCACGGCCATCCACCTTTGTGTGCCGGTCTTTCGTGGAGGTTCTCTTGGGCGCGGGCTTCTTTAAAGAAGTCTCGGTTGCGGCGACTACGATAGCAGTACTAGTAGTATTAGCACTAGTACTACACGATGTTGTACTGAGGTCTGTGGTGCCGGCGGAGATGGCGAGAGAAGGGTAGGCAGCGGAGCTTGAAGTACATGAAGCTTCTTCTTCCTTCTTTTCTAGTAATTGGAATGGAAAATTGGGTCGGTGATGTTGCTGGTGTTGGTGTTGGTGATGATGGTGGTGAAAATCATCGCCTCCTTCCATGATCGCATGTAGAGAACTATAGTAGTAGTACTAGTAGAAGAAGAAGAGGAAGTAGTAATAGCAATGGTTATAGTAACAGTAGTGGTACTACTTAGATTGCAGGGATATGATCGAGAGAGATTTGAGTATAGTGAAGTAGTGATGAAAGGTTTTGTTTAATGATCTTTACTTATTGTTGTTGGTGTTGGCCCTTTGGTGGGTCTTTTTTTTTTTGTGTCTAAATTCTTATTGAGACTGATGGTTTAGGAGTAGCAGCTAGCTATGGGGGAGAGAGATTTATTTATTAAGAGGATAAGAGAGAGAAGAAAGGCAAGGAGAAGCTTAGCTAGCTAGCTTTAAGCAACAAAGATAATGAGTGGGAATTATATGGGTGAGCTTTAAAAAGCAAAAAAAAATAGGAAAAGAAATTTTTGCTTTGCTTTTGTTGTTGATGTTGTTGTATTGAGCTTTTCCTTTCTTTCTTTCCTTCTTTCTTTATTTCCTATATTTATTTATTGAATATATTTTGTTGGGTTAGGGAGGGAAAAAAAATCTAGATTTTAATTTTCATTTCATTTTCTCTTTGAAGATGGTTAATTGAGAAAGTGAGAGAGAGGAGAAGAGAAGAGAGGAGGATTCTTTTTTATTGTGGTTGGACAGCCCCTTTGGTTCAGACTCCACGTGAGGTGCTCTTTTTATCATTCAATCCATAAAGACAATGGTGGCCGATGTGGGACCCAATCCCGAGTCAAAAAATAAAAAATAAAATTGAGAGACTTGGAAAGGAAAGATTATCAAATGGGTCCCTTCTCATTCAAGTAATCATTTCAGTTTGCCCTTTGGCTCTTTGCCTTTTGTATCTGAACCTTTGCTAAGACACAGAGAAAGAAAGAGAGAGAGAAGACTTTGAAATTCCCTCAAGATTAATACCATTTAGCCTTTTTGCTCTTCATCCTCTCACATTAATTTCTCACTAATATCAATTTATTATATACATATACTCTTATTAGGAGTGTTCTAATTAATCCAGATCAGCTACTATAATATCAATTGAATTACTACAATAGATGTATCATGACTCATGAATGCAAAAGAATATATATGTTATATATTGGAAATGAAATTGCTGGCTTATTTTTTTAAAATAATGAAAAGAAAACACAGGAACAGGCCAATTATGGATCCAATTGACACCTTTTTCCCATCATGAAAAATATGGGTTCGTGCGTTATAAAGTAATTAGTAGAGAGATACATTAATATGCTTTGTTGGTTTAATAAGATATAAAAAGAATGAGCTGGCTACGTGTGTGTAAACACATTTTACAGAAGCAAAGACGTTTTTATTTTCTTGAACTGACTGGTAATTAAATTAGCTTTAGTAGTGTATAGTTTTGTCTTTAATGGAAAATTAGGTGTTTTTTACACACTTTAAGTTTGTTGCTTTGAATTTTCTCTGACAATAAAGAAATATGTTGCAACTGTTTTGCAGACTAAAAATAACTAGTATACATAAATGTAAATTGTTATATATTTATACACACATAGATATAGAAATATTGAAATGGATGAAATATATGTACAAAAATAATTTGAAAGTTTTTAGGGGGTAAGCATAGTGTACTATTCTTAATATAATTGAAACTATATGGAGATCTTACCCTTCTGGTCAAATATTAATGGTCATCATATAGGGTTAAAACTGAACGTGCAATCATGACATCAGACGGTAATAATTAATAGGTATTTAAATACTGTGAGTTTTTTTTTTTTGCTTTCTTTTTTATTAGTTGTTGATTGATAAGATCGATCATTCCATGAATTATATATATGAGTACTATTATTCGTTTGAGTAATTATACAACAGAGCTAATTTATTCAATTCATATCCAAAATATGTACATACACTACAAAAAAAACCGGGGTATTTACCGAGAACAAAAGTCATCGGTAGAAGCTCGAATGTCCTTGGTACAGCTTCTACTGACAATATGTTCTTTGTATATCCTCCTCGGTAGATGAAAACTTTTATCGAGGACATTAAATATATTATCGGTAAATGTACCGAGGATAATAGTTCTCGGTATAGAGTTGACAATATCGTCGATGAAACCTAACCAATTTTGTCATCTAGATAGGCACTGTCCTCGGTATAGACTGAAATGATATTTTTTTATATGTGCAATATTTATTTATTTATTAATTTAATTTGAATTAAATATTAAACAATAGATTAAAATTAAAACACTTATATTAAACATATAAATAAAAACATAAGAGTATGTTTGCTCAATCAAAATAAAAGAGTTGTCCTAAACATGAAAATGTAATAGTCCATAGTAATAAAACCCATACATAAGTCCTACTTACTCAGTGCTCCAACATCGAGATCATCGGGTGGTGCTGGGGCACATTGAGATCCCGGGGTGATACAATGAGTCTGAATGTGATCCTCTAATTGTCTAACACGCTCTCTCATCTCAACCATCTCTTCAAATCTAGTTGTGGAGGATCACACTACAAGAAAAAGACTCTACAGCGACGACATCTATTGCGACGACTCTAAAGTCATCGCTGTATGTAGGCAAAGTCCACGAAAAATTATTTTCTCTTAATTTATTCAAAAATAAGCTACAGCGACAAGTCGCTGTATGGTCATCAACAACACACGATCTGGCCCTCAAAAATTCCTAATACCCTATAGGGTTCCAGAAATTTGGAGGGAACATGAGGAGGGAACTGACTATACAGCGACGACATTCATAGGAAAAAAAGAGGGAAATATATTTGTCTATAGAGACGACATGTCATCGCTGTAGGATGCTCAGGGAACTCAACCGCCCATACTTGGTTGCCTATTTGCACACCCTATAGCGACAACAAGTCGTCGCTGTATAGTCCAATATGTCCATTGATCAGTTATTTTGTACTCTACAGCGACGACATGTCGTCGCTATAGGATCCAAAATAAAAAGTGGGGACGTGAACTGCCAAAAAACTTAAGTCAAATTTCACTACCTATAGCGACGTGTCGTCGCTGTAGAGTAGACGCGTAGCACACGAGGGGATTCGTGTACTATTCACTATCCTACAGCGACGACACCATTTGAGTGAAACGGTGTGTTTGCTTTTAGCAACGACATTCATATACTCTATAGTGACAACATGTCGTCGCTATAGAGTTTATCGATATAACTTCCCAGCCCGAGTCTTCTTCTTCATTTTCTACAATTTTTTTTTTGAGAAACCAGAGTCATCCGAACCCCACCGACAATCCGAGCCTATTTGCTGCATTTTCTACCTTGTTTTGGTAATCTAATCTCATTTTCTTTGTATTTTATAGTTTAAAATGTATTTTTTTTTGTTAATGTATGTGTGTATTTTGTATTTGTTATAAATGAGTTTATGAAATTTTTTGTGGGTTTTTTTTTTTTCGCAGATTACTTGTGTCTAGCCCGAGCCTTGAGATTGGATTATTGGTGTTGGATAACACTTTAGCCACTTTTGGGTATTATTTTTAAGTTTTTTATTATTGATTAATTGTTTAATTGGTTATTTTATAGAGTGTTGAATTTTGTATTTTTTAGGTTTTATTTGTTAATTTAATTATATTTGTATTTTTTAGGGATAGATTGTAAATATATTTATTAATTTGATTTAATTAAATATCATGTTATAAAAAAATGCATATGATAGGTTTAGATATTAGATGATATAATTTTATTTATTAATATATGTATGTTTTTTTTTTTTTTATGTGTATATGAATGTATGCATAAAAAATGTGAATATGTTTTTTATGATTTAATGTGGATGTGAATATTAGAATTTAAATAATAATTAGATTATTATGTTAGATAAATATAATTAAATATTTATAATATGATTTATGATGTTGATATGAGATATAAATCTTTCAAATCAATTATATGTATGTTTTGGCACTAGTTTTGTAGTTTTTATGCAGGTTTTAAATTTTGGGATATGTTAGATTATAGCCGTTATGATACCAAAATTTTAGTAGTTTTAGAAATATTAAACATTACAATTTAATTTTTAATTAATTTTTAAAAAATTAATTAAAAATAAAAAGTACAAATTTTAACAATGTAATTTTAAAATTAGTGTTATTAGAATTTTTATGATTGTAAATTTAAAATCAATTAATTAAAAAATTATAAAGTGTAAATCAAAATAATAATATTAAATAGAAAATTATAAATATATAATTAAAAATAAAAAGTACAAATTTTAACAATGTAATTTTAAAATTAGTGTTATTAGAGTTTTTATGATTGTAAATTTTAAATCAATTATTTAGAAAATTATAAAGTGTAAATCAAAATAATAATATCAAATAGAAAATTAAAAATAAAAAGTACAAATTTTAACAATGTAATTTTAAAATTAGTGTTATTAGAATTTTTATGATTGTAAATTTTAAATCAATTAAATAAAAAATTATAAAGCGTAAATTAAAATGACGATGATGATGACGAAATTAGTGAAGATGATTTAGAAAGTACAAATGATGATGTAGGAATCGACATTGATGAGGAATAATATTTAGAAAGTACAGATAATATTCATATTTGTATGTTTAATGTGTACTTTTTAATTTGAAGATTTTTCAATCAATATATGACTTTTCTCAACAATGTTTGTTTTTCAATAGTTTCAACTGGATTATCGAAATAATTTAAGTTATGTAATTAATCTCCAACTATAACTGAGTTTAAGTTAATAATTATTTAAACTGCAAAGATATGTCTGCTACTGTTGCTCGTTCTCATGGCAGTGATGGAGCGGATCCTCCTCCTCCTCCAGATCCCACGCGAGTTCCTACTTCCTGTGAGACAAGTAATATACTATAATTAGTCTATCTTTTATCAATAAATGACAAATTGTTATTATTTTATTCAATTTAATTATATTGTTTAATTAACATATGCAGCGGCTGCCGCAAAAAGAAGAGGTCGGTTTCGATCCAAAAATTTGCAGCAACTTGTCAACGATAATAAAGGTCTGTTGGCTCTACAATTTGATTTGAATGAGGGAACCTACAAAACAATTGGTGATATTGGGACGTTTTTCTCAAGACTTATTGGCAACCTTATTGGTCATCATGTCCCGTTATATTATGACTCGTGGCAGAGTGTTCCGGATGAGAACAAGATTGGATTGATGCAAAAACTTGAGGTAAATTTATCTACTTATTCACGTGTAATGTTTTTTTTTTATAATTTAAAAAATCTCACCATTTTTTTAAGGAATTTTTCATTCTTCCCAAAGCTCTCCCTAAATGGCGACTAATAGAGATTGTGATTGATTTTCAGGATCGCTACAAGGATAGAAAAGGTCGCAAGAAAAGACACTTCGATGAACATGGAGGGTATGATGATATCGAGACAGCCAGAAAGAATCCACGGGAAGACATTGACAACGAGAGTTGGCAGAAGTTGGTTAACATTTTCACCACTCCACAGTTCATGGCACGCTCAAAGGCAAATGCTGCCAACAGAGCAAAACAGAAGTATCCAAGTCTCCATGGATCGACTTCTTATGCTTCTGCTCGATTTAAGAAGGTAAATATAAATATATAGATAATTTGAAATATTTTAAGTTATCTTAATAATAATTTCAATATTTAACTGAGATTTTGTTAAATTTTCTTTTCTAAAAATGAATCTTCAGACCAAGGAACTGCCCAGCATTATCGATACCTTCCATGACATGCACAATCATCCGACACGAGGATGGGTGAACACGAATGCTAAGGATGCATATGTAAGTAGCTTTCTAAGTTTTATACACTACACCAAACACCCATTACCATAACACATCACTATAATACTATTTAAAAAGAGTTATTGTATATTAGGAAAGTTTCAGGCGGCAAGGTAAAATAAAATAGCGCCAAATCACTAAGTTTTTTCTACAGTAACTCCCCTTTCCCGTGTACCCATTTCCCCTATACCCATTTCCAGTCTCATTTTCTTCAATCTTTCTCTTCCTGGTATAGCCATTTCCCGTGTCTCATTTCCCATTTCCCGTGTACCCATTTCCCGTAGACCTATCTCTCTCGGTCTCTCACTCCCCTTCACGAAAGACAAATCCTGAGAAGGGCTACACCACATTCGAAGGCGATATAGGAGGCACGATCTTCCCTAGAGGCTTTGGTTTGAAATCAGGTAATGTTCTCGTCACCATCACCAAATGCTTTTCCCTTGCTCTCTCTCTAGCTCCCTTTCTTCTCTCTCTTCTTCATTCTCGTTTCTCCATTTTTGTGAAATGAGATTGAATGGTTCAGGCATTCGCATAAATAGTTTCTTTCGTTTTGTTCCTTATACATTTTTTTTTTTTTTTTGGTTGATTTTATCTCTTGTGGTTTTACGAAGTATTAGACTTGCAGATATAGGTGGCTTATCTCTTATGCTTGTGGCTCACTGTCTTTATGACTCTCATTAGGTGCACACATAATTTATGGGAATGTTTTTGAACCTCGGACATTAAACGAACTTCTTCCTCAGTGGAAACAGGAAGAGGTAATAGATTGCTCTCCTTGATTTCTTTTATTTTAACCGAGTTCTTTAGTCATGTATGTAAATTATTAATGTAATACAGTAAAACTTTCGGGAAGTGCTCCTATGTTAAACTAAGTGTGTACATGAATGTCTCTGGACAGGAAGAGGCTGTTGGCAGGGAGGAGGTAATTGGAAGACTAGACCAGGTGGAATTTTTCTCTGTTTGGCTGCTATGAAAATAATCTTCTAGAAAGAATGTATAATCATTATTTTGAGTTTTGATTAGGTTTTTGTTTCTATTTTAATAAGTTGGTATATGAGCAGTTAAGAGTATCTTAGTTTTTGCTTCTTCTTGTAATGGTTGATGTTATTATTGTGTTTGTGTTTTGTGAAATGAAACAGATTGCGAAGGTATGGGTCAAAACGATTAGTCGGGCTAAGGGTTTTAATGAGCAACTGGTGCAAGAAGCCAATGCAAAGATTTTCACTTTCAGTTCTTTTCGATTAGGGGTAGGGCTTTTCTTGTCTCTTTCTCAATCTTATTATATATATTCACACATTAGAATATTATCCGCACTCTGTTTGTCGAATATTCAATTGTTTTCTTGATAGGTAGATAATGATAGGATTATAAGTGTGTAGTGGTAGAAGTTCTTTGCCTGATAAATTTGCTTCCTAGTGATACCTATACTAAGGTCATTTGTTCCTAACTTTATGAGAAGGTTATTATTTGAGTATGACTTAGATTTTGTTGTAAAACAGCAACTGTTGATTACAGAGTAGGGACTGAGAGTATCTACTTTTATTACTTTCCAGCGTTATCAAAATGCTCCAACCATACATTTCTTCTGCCTAGTTGGAGTCTAATATTAAAGTTACATAGCCATTTCATTTAACAATTGCATACGTTCCACCCCTGACCAATTTTATATTTCTTATTCACAGTGCCTACGTGAATTATATTTGTAATATTTTTAGATTTGAAAAATGTCGATCAAACATAGTTAATAGTATAAATGATAACTTCAAGCATACTTAATAGATTAATACACTTGATTCATCAAAAAAACTTCCCCGTAACAATTCCATGCATTAATGGTGATATAACAAAGTCCTAAGAAAACAAAGACATGAAATAACAATATATATATATTTATGTGGCTAAACTCAAAAAAAAAAAAAAAACCACTTTTCATCTTTTCATGCTCAGATTCCTTCACAAGATATTGCTATTATCTTAATATTATAGGAGAAATTTGATCACACTTCCTTCATTCAATCTGCACGACATCGAGGATAGGAGTCTCCATGTCGTGAAAGTGAGATGCAACACTTGTCTTTTCTGTAATCTCTGTTAGTTTATCATACATGCTCGTTGGCCATCAATTAGTGCTCGTTGACCATCAACTAGTGAGTACATCATGTTAGCCAACTGAAGACAAAAATGGTGAAGCTCCAAGGTGGTTGTAGGTGCCAAACGAAGTCTCCTCTCCCTCGAGTTCAATGACTCTTGCACCACACAGTTGGTGCAGCAAAAACTGATCGGAGACGACGACTACAAACAGAGCGAGGTGTGGAACGATGACCATTTCCACTGCCAGGGGTGGAACGACCACCACTTCTAGAGATAGGTTAAATGAAGTGAAATAGAAATAGCCATTAAATAAAAATCAAACCAAATCACTAAACTTCCATAAAAGAATTCAACCAGCCATTGACCATTAATTGTGTCTCCTCCTAGCATAGGTGTACCGTATAGGAGGTTTATCAATATATATATATATAAGTATATATAAGAACTGTTATATTTAAACAACATAAATATTCAAGTTTCGTTTGAAGTTGGGTTCTTCAAGTGTAGTTATTATGAGGGCCTTCTTGTGGTAGCTAGTTGATATATAATGTCTGACAACTTGTAAACATTATTATAAAAAATATTCAAGAAAACTATATAAAAAAATACATTAGCACTTCACCACCAACCTCTCTTGACCTTTCATACAAACACTAAATTCAATACCAACACTTGAACTCTGTAATGAAAATACACACGCATGACCTATTCTACAACATTTACAAACAAGTACTAATAATGAGAATAGAACAAGACCTTAAAATCAACATTTTGAAAAGAAAAAAAAATAACTAAACAGAAAGAGAAAGATTAGTCAGATTCTTATTTGGCAGGACCTACTGCCTTCTTGTAGTTATACCAATTTGCAATCAATAGATACACAAAGATCGAATTAGATAAATTTTGGATTTCAAAGGCTGTTTTAATATCTATTGACAAATTTTAATTTTCTATTAATCTTTTAAGTATTGATTATATTCTTTAGGTTGGGGATCGAATTGGCAAGGAGCATTGCAAAGGTAATTTGCAAGAGGTACAGAATTTGTTCTTTTAAATCTTATTATTAATATCTTAAAAATGTTAGAGAAGTTTGAATATCTTAAATATTCATCCATAGAGAAGTAGGTTCTGAGATTAAAATTGTGTGCTGCGGTGATGACGAAAGGTTGAAAACTTGTGTGTATTAGAGAAGTAGGTTCTGAAAAATTTGTTTGTGTGCTGCGGTGATATAAGGAAGAAAACTTATTGTGTGTTGTTTGAATTTTTTGACTTGGTATTGATAGATGGTTAGGTAAGCTTTTATATGTATAGATTAGATTTTTCATTATATGTATAGATTAAATTTTTCATTTAGTCATATTGTTTTCATTATTTCCATATGTATAGATTAGATTTAATTGCCACAACCCAAGCTAAAATCTTGTCTTTGATCCAAACCCAATTAGTTAGCGGCTACCATTTTAGAATCTTATTTTTAAATTAAAAACAACACTAGAATCTCTTGAACTAGAGACTATTAAATGGATAGAAAATAAACTAGTAGAATTAACAAAAAATGGTGGTCAAGACTTGTGTTTAGATAAGCCTCCAATAAGATAACTAGATAAGCATTTAGATAAGCCTCCAATAACTAGATAAGCATTTAGACCAAGCTTTCGAGTCCTCTGTTATCTATCTCCGTGAAAGCAACTTTACTACAATTAGAAATTACCTAAACATTCACTACCCTAACAAAAGTACAACTTAGTAATAGCATATATTGTAGAAGATGAACAAGAGAAGTAGTTTACTTGTTTCAGACCAAATAATCAGGTCCTACGTCCAAGGCAGCAGAGTCAACAAGGTCCCTATATAGTCACTCAATCAAACACCACACCTACCTCTCTTTAGTACACATCTTCTAGACTTCAATCTAACCTGCAATAGACAATGCATACAACCAAGAAAGCAAAACTGACAGCACTTGTTCAAACCAGAAATTCGAATAGTAAGTAACAAATATTAATTGAACTAGAGAATATTAGAACAATAATAGAATGTGAACCCCAAGATATATATAGAGCTAGTTCTTCTCCTCTGCACTAATCTGTAATGGTAGTACAAAACAATGGTGTCACCCTCTTCTATAATATTCTCACTTCCATGTACAAAGAAATCCCAGAACTCACAACAATCTAATCTCTCTTGTCTTCACACACCACACTCCAAGTTTTCTTGCTTTTGATTACAAAATGATCAGTTAACAAAGAGAGGTGACACCCTTTTATACACACATAACAAAAGTAAGTTAAGAAACAGAAGTAACAAGACCTTTTATTTGGTAACTGATTTCAACAAGCTTCCTTCAAAGGAAAGAAAAAAAAAACAATTACTAAAGGGGTTGAGAATAACTTTTTTGTTTTGTTTTTAGACTTAAAATACTATCAATTTGATTATAATAAATAGTCTAATGTGTTATGTCAGTTATGGCATTTGAAATGAATATAATATTCCTTTAAAAAAATGAATACAATATCGATGTTGGTATACTTGCTACATAAACGCCCAAAACTTTATCAATTAATTCAGCAGTACCTTCACGTGGACTTGAATAATTTATTGGGAAGGTTTTTAATGAGTATTTTTTTCCATGGTTATTTGTTACATCATTTCAAGTAAACAATTTATATGAATATATATTATATTGTTGAGTAATGTTTTGGTGCATATATTGTTATACTCTTCTTCTTCCTTTAAACAACAGAGATATTCTTTATTAAGGTGAAAAAAAATTATATTAGATATGAGTCAAATATAGTAATTAGTTGAATATGTGATTAAATGATGAAATGGACTTGTGATACTTTACAAATAATGGTATATTGTTCTGTAGCCTCTTATTTCTTGTCATTTCAATGTAGCGTAATCCATAAACTAAAAATTATTCGTATTTATAATCAACAAAAAATATACTAGTGGCCAATTACCCAATGATTATAACACACAAAAGAGGCCATTAACCAATTTGTCATAGTTGTCAACTTTGGCCATGATTGGGTACCCCATTAAACATGCATAATTTACCATCAATATGCTAATACATTTGACTTTGGCCAAGATTTATTGCCCATACAAATCTATGCGTTCTTCTATTTATGTTGCTTAGTTTTTATAAAGACTGATATTGCTTCTCTTTTCCCAAAAGTTTGCAAATGTGAATTATCTATAAAGATTTTATGTCCAAAGAACCCTTTTAACACCCTCGTCTAAACTTCAGTGTAAAAGACAAAAATAAATTTGAACTAAGACTGAACAATCAAGAAAGATTTTATGTACAAAGAACCCTTTTAACACCCCCAGTATGTTTAAGTTTAATCATACATAACCTTACTAATATCATAGCTTAATCCAAACAAAGCATGGAATCGTTGACAGTACAATGGTGAACCTGTAAACCCAACGGCATCTGATATTTTTGTGAGTATTAGTCATTTAATTTTTGTGAATTTTTACTTATTTTCCATAATGCATACATTAGTTATACTAATTTATATGCAGGGTTCATTGAATGAGATTCTCCTTGAAGACCCAAAATCTGGAACTACAGACAACGCTGATGAGGATGCCTTGACAAAATTGTTTGGTAACCCAAAATCTGGTCGTTTAATCAGACAAGGAAGAGGCGTAACAAGGTCAAAGCTAACTGTTGTTAATATGTGTAATAGCAAGATCTCCAAGTTAGAAGAAGAGCAACATAATATGAAGCTCAAAATGACTGAAATGATGAATCTACTTAAACAACACTTGGTGGTATTTCTATCTTGCACTTATAAATCTTAGTTTTCTTTTCTTCCAATGAAACTTATATTGGTTTTATATTTAGGTTGGTGGTAAAGTGACACCAAGCGAAGGACAGTCTCGCAATGTACCACAGTCAAACAATATTCAATCCCCTAAGGTAAATTATAAAAGTTGTTATTGTTTTAAATTTTCATTTTAGAAGAACAATTACAGAAACTAATATATTGTCTTTAAAATAAATTTGGTAGAGTATTACACTAGAAAAAAGACATAACTTTACAGAAAGGAAGAATGCTTGCTACTTGCTTGACTGGGCAAATGTAATTGTTGCTGAAGGTCGTTGGGATTCTAGTGATCCAAAGATAACTGTACATGGAAAGCCTCTTGGACCAGACTTTATGCGAGTATGGGTTGATGTTGCTATTGTACCAGAATCTTACTTATTTCGTCCTAATCATGCGATGCTTACAATATAAGAAGCAGTTGGTTCCACAGTTGCATGACCTTCTAAAAAAGTTACTCCAAGAGGTACATTTTCATACTCAAAAAATAACTAATGTCTTATAATGTAGTGTTTGGTTTCTTTGTTTGCTTTGGTGCAGTTGTGAATCCATTATTTTGTATGTGGTGTCCTTTCTTGGATATAATTTCCATAGCATTTTTCTTGAAGTAATTTGTGATGCTAGATAATAACAATAAAAGATTTCTTTGTTTATTTTGCAGATATGACAAGCAAAGTATAAAAGGATACTTAAGACTCCTTGAAAGTAGCAACTTTGTTTATTTCTTTGTGTTGAAAGTAGTAACTTTTAGACTCCTTGAATACTTAAAGAATATTTTGTTGTTGATGACAGTGTTGAATGTTTTAAACTAAATTGTGGATTGTTAATTCAATGTAGAATGTTCTTACTTTTTGTTATTTGAAAATCAAGTTCATTTGATGATGCTAGTATATATTAGAAAGCTAATTTTAATTATATAAAAAAAATTAAAATATAATAGAATAAATTAGTGTTATATAAATAAAATATATAATGAGAATTTAAATATATCTAAATATAACAATAATACGAAAATTGAGTTATAATATATATTACAATAACACTTTTTATGCAAAGAATTATGTTTTTTTGATGAATAAGATGATTGTATTGCTCAAACAAACCATTACAAGACAAGTCTATGAAAACCCAACACAATTACAAGACCCAAGTCCAACCCAACAACCTGCCGAAACAAGTAAAGGCCCTATATATAATCTGTACAAATCAATTCAGTGACAAACTGTTAATAAACTCTCTATCTTTCCTAGATGCTTTACATGGCAACACACTAAGTACCCGAAATTTACAATCATGTTGAATTCTACTAACTGTGTGTTGAACTTGCCAAAGCTTGTGATTCCAAAGTGCATCATTCCTCACTCTCCATATATGATACACTGTTGCAGCAAGAAAAGAGAACAGCATGCTCTTGTATATCCTGGATTTAAGCTTGGCATGAGAAACCCAATGCAGAAGACAAGTGAGATTAGTTGACTGTGCATTCCAATTAAGCCAATTTTTGATAGCCTCTAAACACCTCTGACTGTATATACATTTGAAAAAGAGGTGGTCAATGCTTTCCTTCTCCTGTCCACACATTAAGCATTCCTGATCAATATTAGGCTTGAATTTAACAATTCGGTCCTTTGTGTGCAGTCTTCCCCACATAACTAACCACATAATAAATCGATGCTTGGGAGTAATGAGTCTATCCCAAACAAACTTCCTCCATGATACTCTAGATTCTTGAGGAAACAGCAAGTCTAATCCCCATTTGATAGTATATTCCTGGGACAAAAAAGAATCCTGAGAAATTTTCATTCTGAAGCTATCCTTCACAGCCACTAAACACTTCCAGTACCAGCTGCAGTCCATGGGACACTTGTAATCCCACCAATTATGATTCATCAAATAGACACTATTTATCCACTTGACAAACAGGCTATCTTTCTTCTTGGCAATTGCGCAAAGAATTATGTTATGCAAACTTCATTATATAACACAAATAATGTGTTATACTAAAGTGTAGTATAACACAAAAAATGTGTTATACTAAAGTGTAGTATAACACAAAAAAAGTGTTATAATAAAGTGTAGTATAACACAAAAAAAGTGTCATATAATCGACTATAAATAACATAATTCAACATTATCTATATATTAAAATAACACAGAAATTGTGTTATCGTTGACAGTACAATAACACATCTGTATAACACTGGTAAAGTGTTATGTAAAGTACCCTGACCTACTATAACATAGTCGGTCTTAACACATCAGAAAGTGTTATCGTATGTTTTGATAACACATTTTCGGTGTTATTAAAACATTTTTTCTTGTAGTTATATCTATGTATATTATTCAATTATATTATGTATTAATTGTCTTGTTTCTAAACTGTAGGATGCCTTGCAGCAAGAAGTCCAGACACAATCTCAATCTCAGTCTCAATCTGAATCTGAATCTGAATCTGAAGTAGGAAGTGCCAATGTCAATGAGACACAAGTCGTCTCAAAGGTACTTGGTCAACGTCGTGGCCACAACCGAGGTATTAGACAAAAGTTGAAGGGCACTAGTACATTTGCCTCAAGCGCCACCGGATCCTCTTCACAATCAAAGGCATCACTATTTCCGTCCACCACAATTGGCCCTCCACAATACCACCTGAGGCTTTCCAGTCCATTATTCAACACTTCAGTCAAGCCTTTATGACCCAGAACAACAACTTCCAACAAATGCAACAATATTTGCAAACAACAAATCCGAGCATCCAACCTCCACAATTTCAGTCTGCCAACTTGGACATGAACATGATACAGTCCATGATGGCAAGCTTTCAACCACAACAACCAACCACAACCACCACAACCACCACAACAGCCCAACGATAATGACTTTGGAATTGATTTTGATGTCATTTAGTTTTATTAAGTTACTATTTTTACATTATTAAAATTTTGTGTTTTTTTTATTTTATTTTGGAGACAATACTACTTATGTTTTGTTATCTTACATTTTGGAGACTATGAATATTGTTAAACTGGTTTTATTATTTAATTAATAAATTGGTTTTATTAATTTATTTAATTAATATTTAATAATTTATTAAATAAATTTTAATCAATATAATTAATTAAATATATATTTTTTTAAATTGTATACCTACAGCGACGACATGTCGTCGCTGAATATGGAGAGGTCGACGGACCTACAGTGACCACATGTCGTCGCTGTAGAAGTTTTTTTAAATTCAAATTTTCAAATCTTGCACCACCAACAGCAACGACATGTCATCGCAATATCCCAGTCCAACAGAACAAAAAGGATTTCCTACTACGACGACTACGTTTTGTCGTCGCCGTATATTGCTACACATATGGACCAACAGCGACGTCATTGTTGCGATGACATGTCGTCGCTGTATACCTACAACGATGACTTCTTGATCTACAACAACGACGAATTTTGTCGTCGCTGTAGAGCATTTTTCTGGTAGTGTCAATAGTAAATGGAGTTCGGTCCCTTATGTTAAGGATACACCCATATCCTTTCTAGTGGCCACGTTGTTTTTCGAAAACAGTTTGTACCAAAGACAAGTCGTCATCTTTAGGCGTGCTCGAAACTGGTGTGGAACTCTCAGTATCAGTTGTCTGTGTCTGTTGTGTGTCGCGATAGGCACGCAATTCATCATATGATACAATATATAATGTAATTATGTATTGTAAACAAACAATTAAAAATTTGAAAAATGTTTAAAAAAGCTTAATGTACCCAGGTTTTTTTGGTTGTTTCTATCACCCACCCTGTGCTTGATTTATGGTGAGTATCCATCCAGCTATCCGGGATCGACTCAAGTTGCCCAATCTCTAAATTGCGATGTAACGTACAAATTTTTTTAAAAAAAAATAATTAAACGTAAATAAGTAAAACAAACTTAAAAATAATTAATTAACTAACTTTTTTATAACACAATGATAGGATTGACTATGAACCTCCATAATTGAGCTCTTTTAGTTTCTTCATATTTTCCTTGTTGACCCTAGAACGTTTCTGCAAAAGGTTTATGTTAGTGTTATACCCAAAAATTGGAGATCAATAACGTGACAATAAAGGTGACAAGTGGCAGTGCATGATCAGAAAAAGACACATTAATATTCAATAAATACATTGACTCCTCAGAGTTGTGATAAAGGGACCCGGTAGACTGACGAAGAATTTGGACTGCTTGAAAGATGTCATAACCAAGCCAAGTGCACCTTGGTCCGAGGAAAGCTAAGGAAAGTTCATCCTAGGAGGCTAAGGAGAATGCATCCTCGGAGAGCTAAGGAGAGTGCATCCTAGGAGGCTAAGGAGAATGCATCCTAGGAGGCTAAGGAGAATGCATCCTAGGAGAGCTAAGGTGAGTACATCCTAGGAGGCTAAGGAGAATGCATCCTAGGAGGCTAAGGAGAATGCATCCTAGGAGAGCTAAGGAGAGTGCATCCTAGGAGAGCTAAGGAGAGTGCATCCGAGGAGAACTCAAGAGAGTGGTCCTAGGAGACCCCAAGAGAGTGTTCCTAGGAGACCCCAAGGATTTGGTCCGAGGAGAAACATGGCATGCTAGAGGAGAGTGCCATGTTAGAGGAGAGAAGTGCATGTCCTACCACCATGCATGTCCTACCACCATGCACGTCCGACCAACAAATGTGTTGTCCTACCACCATGCACATGTCCGACCAGCACTTGCATGAGTGGTCAGTAGCAGAGGTGGATCAACTAGCTAGAGGAGGACTAAGTCAAGATTCCTAGAAACAGCTTCAACAAGATACGCAGGAATCTCTCATTCTTCCCACAAATGGGGGGTTTGGTTACATTTTGAATGTTTTTTGTAATTTAAATGTTATAAATATAATAAAATATCCCGATTCTAAGGGATATCAGTTGTATGACCCTAAGCCTATAAATAGAGGGCTTATGGGATTAGAGAGGGGCTTCTTCTGCTTCTTCTTTCTAGAGAGAGAAAATTTGGGTTTGAGTATTCTAGAGAGAGAAAGTGCTGGCATTTGAGAGAATTCTTGTATTCTGGAATATTTACATTGAAGAAACTCAGTTGACACTGGTTCATCTGATCTTGAGTGTGAATACAGTAATAAAATCTCTAAGTGGATTAGGCTATTACCGACTATCGGGGCTGAACCACTATAAAATCTCTTGTGTTATTTACTTTCATTGATTAAACTGTCTGTTGTCGTTTACATTCTCTTGAAGGCTTGTCGTTATTGACGTTCTCATGTTGTTGGCTAAAAACACAGTCAACAGTTAGTAATATATTTAATGGAACCCTCATATGTTATTTATCTAATATATGTTAGTAATATATTTAATGAAACCTCCTCCTCCTCCTCCTCCTCCTCTTCCTCTTCCTCCTCCCTCTCCTCCTCAATTGCAAAGTTGTCTATCTCAACAAATTATAATGGAGCCCCCGTACGTTCAAATATGATTTGTGGTAACGAACCAAGATCAACGAATAATTGGAAATCAGAGGAACTAGTGTCGTGCATAACATCTACTTCTACATCCTCCAGTTGTTCTTCAACTAGTGGGATGTCCCACATATTTCTGTGATGCACTACTTGGATGACTTTCCAGTGAGATTAGCCTGAGTTGTTCTTCATCAATGTAAAAAACTTGGTTAGCCTGAGTTGCTAAGATAAATTATCATCTTTGAACGCCTCCGAACTAGTTTTATTACTAGTTATGTTTTGCTCATACTTTAATCCTGAAGATCGATTAGTGTCAAACCATTTTCACTTAAATAATACAACAAAACAACCAGAAAGATATGACATCACCTAAACTTCTTCCAACTAGCCATAATAAGTATTACTTTCAACTCCCGCTATAGTGACTCCACTATTTTGAGTTTTGCGATTCTTGTCCCAGTCATAACACAAAAATATAATTCTATTTACCACACACCCAAGGATGAAGCAACGTGAGTTGAAGAACTGTTTGCTAAAGAGATTAATTCTTCATGTGCTTCCGACGAACCCGTTTGCCAAAGATGATAAATCTTATTATAAAACTAATTAGGAAATTCCTTTCTATGTAATTGGTCTAGGTTTTCAACACCTCGGGTCTGAAGAATTTCCATTTGCTATCTACAACACACACAAAAAATCAATACTAGAGTTACTAATAAGTATTATAATAAACATGCAATGACAAGATGAACTACTTTATTTACTTACTAAAGATATCACAAGATCTCATTGTAGTTATTTAGAATATACCAATTTGTTGTTTTCTTCACTTCAACATCCAAAGTTGTCAATGATTTCTTACCAATTGGACAAGCCTGAGATCAAAATATCGACCTCTTTTTAAATGATGGACCAACATCTACATTTCAGTCTGGACGATTGAACTTTGTTTCAACTCCTTTCAAGTACATGGAGCAAAATGTTAATGTCTCATCAACCACATATCCTTCTGCTATTGACCCCTCTGGACGTGCTTTATTACAAACATAATTCTTCAACTTTTTCATATACATTTCAAAATGATACATCCACCTCATGTGAACCGGTCCTCCAAGTATTGCTTCTTCTGGTAAATGTATTAGTAGATGGACCATGATATCGAAAAAAGCAGGGGGAAAAATATTTTCTAACTTGCAAACAATCTCAAAAAATGAAGTTTTGACTTTTTCTAAATCTAAAACTTTGAAATTCTGGCACAAATGAGCTTAAATAAAGTGCATAACTCAATAATAATAGATGTACTAATCAATTTCTCTAGGAATGCATGCACTCCAACTTCCAAAAGGTGTTGCATAATGATGTGACAATCATGCGATTTCAAACCGATGTCTTATTGTCATTATCAATCACATTCTTCCTTAGGTTAGATCTAAAACCATCTAGAAACTTCATTGATTTAAGAAATCGACAAAAATTTTGGCGATCTTCAACAGTGAAAGTGAACTTGGCCGCAGACTTTTGTATCTGACCATTCAACTTCTTCAGCTGTAACTCTGGTCTCATCTTCATCTTTTCCAAGTCTACTCTGACACTAACTGTATCTATGGTCTTATTCTCTAACCCAACTATTGTGCCTTCTAAACTTTCGCACACATTTTTCTTAACATGCATAACATCTAGATTTTGTCGCAACATTATGTTGGCCCAATATGGGAGCTCAAAAAATACACTTTTTTTCTACCAACCTACTTGCTCTTTTGTATGCTTTCTTTTTTGGCCACCATATCTTACACGCTTACTAGGAAGAGAATCGGGTATAAAACTCATTTGTGTGAACATATTTTGCATGGTTACTGGCTTTGGTGGTAGTCTTTTTTCAACAACACCATATATCTTCTTGTCCCTTCTAATAGCATGTTTGATTGGTAAAAAATGTCTATGGCCATAAAAAGCAACATTCTTTTGTAAACGAATAGATGATGTTGCCACATTACATGTAGAGCAAGCATGATAACCTTGGCTAGTCCATCCAGAAAGGCTGTTCCTTGCTGGGTAATCATTTATAGTCCACATCAAAGCTGCTCGAAGAGTGAAGAAACTACCATTGACTGCATCTCGAGTTTGTACACCGGTCACCCATAATTCTTTTAACTGATCAATCAATGGTCTTAAGAAAACATCAAAATATTTTCCTGGAGAATGAGGTTCCGGAATTAATAAGCTCAACATGAAATTAGTTTCTCTCATGCACAACCATGGTGGCAAGTTATATGTCGTCAACACAACCGGCCACATACTATAAGAAAGACTCATATTACCAAAGGGATTGAATCCATCTGCAGCTAATCCAAGGTGCACATTCCTGGGTTCCATTGCAAACGTTGGATTATTTCGGCCAAAGTCCTTCCAAGCTTTCCCATTAGCAGGATAACACAATACACCATCTTCTTTTATACGTTACTCATGATGCCATCTCATATGTTGAGCAATGTGCCTCGGTGCATATTTTCGCATTAACCTAGGGGTTAAAGGAAAATAACGCATCACTTTATGAGGCACTTTCTTGCCATTGGTGTTCTTGTCCACCCACCAATCCTCCCCACAAATAGGACATTTGCTTTTTCCAGCATGTTCTTTCCAAAATAATGCGCAATCATGCTTGCAGACATGATTTGACTCGTAGCCCAATCCAAGTTTACGCAACAACCTTTTCGTTGCATAATGCGATTTTGGAAGCTTATTTAGGGCTGGAAATGCATCATGTAACAACTCCAGTATTTCATTAAATATTTTGTTGGGAATTTTTCCCAACACTTTGAAATGCATCAACTTCACTAGGAAATTCAATGATGTGTAATTTTGACACCTAGGGAATAATGGAGCCTTGATCTCAGCAAAAAAATCGTTATAATGTTGCCCACCCCTGTAGTCTGCTGTAGGTATCTTTTGATCGCAGTCATTCTCTTCATATTCGTCACTGTCATTTTGCATAACATCATTGAGAACATCCATCATTTCAGCTTCATCATTTTGATCTATCACTTTCCTCATTGGTATTATTTCATCCTCTCCACACCAATGCCAATTGGTATATTTCCGTAGAAAATCATTTACAAAGAGATGATTTTCTAATACATCAATTGTTTGAAATTCAACGTTGACACACCTCCTACACGGACATTTCACCAATCCCCTTGAGTCAACACACTGCCTAGCTCTCTGAAGAAAATCCATCACACCAGCTTCATACTCATCAGATAATCGATCTGTCAAATTAATCCAGCTCTTGTCGATCGACATTGTATGAGTATAGCACTGCACGAAACACTTATCATCAAACTTACAATAAATTTGTGTGTGTGTCGTAATCCACATTTTCACTCCATTTCTATAAGGGTAAGGAACCTATCCCATTCAGGTTTACAATATACATATAATGTGATTTACACTCATAATATTGTTACATATTTGTAAAAATTTCGGCAGCACCTCCCCATAGTTCTCATAAGTGCGCAAACTAAAATTAAGTCTGCCCACTTACGAGAACAAATAAGACGCATACTGAAATCTCTACAAATGAAACAATAAATAAGTAACAAATCACACTATAGGTATATAGTAATCCTAAACTTTCTGAACTGGACAATTCAGAGAGAGACAAATTTAAGAGTCATTAATGACTCACCCTCTCCGAACGGATCTAAGGCTTTTAATGAAAATAGAAGTAATTAAAAAATTATCACTATGTGATAATAATAACACACTATCCTATCTTTGGTAATAATTTCTTATTGCCAAAGACAAACACATAGATATATTTTTTGTCTTATAATATTTTATGTTATTTTCAATGAATTATGTTATACCCAGATTTCGAGCCGTAGCAAATATGACCTCGAAAGCTGAGTTCGCATTAAATGGTCTCGTGTGGGTTAGGGTATGCTCTACGATTGTAAATCGGAGCCTGCAAAGTATGGTACAGACCTCGAATATGGTGACCTCGAAATGATCTCGATCTCGAAGGATAGCTCTGTGAGCCCCTCATCTTCAGAAACAACTTCGGAGCAGGGATCTCGAGCTCGATATGCCATCTCGAAAGAAATGTCAGCTCGGGAAGTGTCAGTGGCTCGCACAATGACGTGAAGCCTTGGAGATACGCAATGACTACCTTAGAGAAGTGATGCACCATTGTAAAAGAGGGAATTTCTGATTCTTGAGAGAAAACTCTGGAGAATTCATGCTAAAGGATTGTTCAGAGATAATCTTGAGATTAATAACAGAGACTCGTGGACTAGGCAGATTTAACTGCTGAACCACGTAAAAACCGTGTGTCTGATTCGTTTGTTTGTTTTAGCCATTGTCTTTAATTGTTTACGTGCTCTCTTCTTTTATCTGTTGACGAAAAACGGCGTCAACAGTTTGGTGCTTTCATTGAGAGCCTCAAGCATCCATCCCAGAAAGATTCATGGCTACAAACAATCAGAACACTCCTGAAGAAAATTACCCAAGGCGTCCTGGAAAACAACCAATGGAGAACCCGGACGCTGAAGAAAGGAGTGGATCCTCTGATTCCCGGGGACCACCTCCACAACCAAGGGATGAGGACATGTATTATAACCCTGAGCGTTATGTCCCTATTGTAGAATTGGAGAATCGGCAGCTGAAACAACTGCTGGCAGATGCCAACAAACGTAACGAGGAGTTGACTAGGATAGCCGCGGAGGCGCAGGTGGCTCAGCCCCCACCTCCGCGCGAAGACCGAGCCCCTCCTCCAAGGGACGTGCACGTTCCTCCCCGGAGGCCCCGTGGGCGTCCATGAAAAAATGCTAACACAAGGAGGCCAGCTCAGCCTCCAGCACCAACAGAGCCATCTGCTCCTTCTAGGCCTCAGAGGAGTACCCGAGCTCGGGTCCCGCCTAATCCACCTGTGGAAGTGCCTGCAGGAACTGAGAACAACCAAGCTCCTGTCGAGGCTCGGACTCAGGTTCCTGGTAGCGCACCAAACGCAACCGGCCCATCTCGGGCAAATTCTGGACCTTCCAGGCCGAGGCAAGGACGGCAACCACCGTCACCTATACGGTTTCCTCCGTCTCCCATAAGATATCCTTCACCTCCCCGCAGGAACGCTCAACCTGGTCGAGATCAGGATCAAGGGCGTACAGGGGAGAGACAAGGAGACGGGGAGACGTTCCAGGGGCGGAAAGGCGCGCCAACCGAGAGAAGTCAGACGTCCCGATCTCGCACTGCAGTGACGAGGCGACGTAGAAAGGATCCACCACAAAATGACCGATCGATGAGTTTCACTAGCGATGAGTCCGGAGAAACAAGGTCTGTCAGTAAACACGACCGGGGTCGTAAAAATACTGGGAATCACAAGAGCCATCCCGACCTGCGCAATCACCTGAATCAGAGCAGGGGAAAGGGAGATCAGACAAACCCAGATCTTAGGAATCATCTGAATGGGCGTAGAGATCCCTCACGGAGACGCGAGCCTGGGATCGCGATTAATGACTATCAATTCCAAACACCGCCTAAGGACCCAGTACAAGAAAGGATCGATCAGCTCGAAAAAGCCTTTAGGCTTTTGAAGAATGAGCGAGGAAACGGTCGATATGAGGACTCCGATGAGGAGCTCGAGCCGTTTGCTCCCAATATTTCTAACACTCAGTTCCCCCAAGGGTTCCGGATTCCTCACGTCCCAGCGTTTGAAGGAAAAACCGACCCATGCAGCCATCTGAGTACATTCAACACTATCATGAGAGCTAGTAACGTGGGTTACGAGCTCAGATGTATGTTGTTTCCAACATCATTAGCCGGGCCTGCCAAGAGTTGGTTCGAGAAGTACAAGAGACATTATATAACTTCGTGGGATCAATTGTCTAGAGACTTCAAGAAGCAGTTCCGGGCTATGGTGGGAGTCAGACCCGAAACATCCACTTTGACTAACGTCCGACAACAACCAGGCGAAACACTAAAGAGCTACCTGACAAGATTTAATCTAGGGGTCGCCCGAGCTCGTGACGTGGATGACAGCGGGCACTTGATGGCCATCCGAGCTGGTGTTTTACCCAGGAGTGCACTTTGGGATGACATACAAGGGAAACCGGTGAGGTCGATAACCGAGTTTAACAGACGGGCGCAGAAATTCGTCAATGTAGAGGAAGCGAGGTCAACACTCAAAGCGACCTCGCAGACCGAAACTACAACGATAAACATTAACTCCGCCTCAACCTCGGTTGACCCTCTAGTTACACAGCCTACCTCGGAGAATCCTTCCAAGAGAAAAAAAAGCGAGGGAAATAATCCCGAGGCTGATGGAGGAAAGAAGAAAAAAGGAGAAAGATATTTCTCCGTATATAAAGTGCATACCGAGCTCAACGAGTCTCGGGAAAACATATACCTAGCTAATGAAAACCAAGTCCCCTTCAGGCGTCCGGATCCAATGAGGAATCAAAAGTCCAAGAAGGACTCCAGCAAGTATTGTCGATTTCATAGGGACACCGGCCACACAACTGATGAGTGCCGACAGCTGAAGGACGAGATCGAAGGATTGATCTCGAGAGGTTACTTCCGGCAGTATGTCAAAAACCAGAATACTGGACAGGCTACTGCCAGCCAGAGAGCAGCCGCGCTTCCGGCAACACAGAATAATAACTCCCGATCTCGGGATGAGGATAGGCCTCCGCCGATAGATGGAGAGGACGTAATAACCATCTTGGGAGGTCCTCATCTCGCAGGAGGGGGCAGAAATGCTCAAAAACGATATGTGAATGAGCTGAAGACTGGGGAGGGGTCTCCATATGAACCCGAACCAAGGGCACCAAAAAGCCAAAGGGTTGAGACTCAGCCTATAACCTTCACCGAGGAGGATGCCTCTCACGTCCAGTTCCCTCATCATGATCCGCTCGTCATCACCCTACAGCTTGCCAACAAAAGAGTGCGCCGAGTTCTCATAGACAATGGGAGCTCAGTTAACATTCTTTATAAAGCAACCCTAGAAAAAATGGGACTCTCCCTTCGCGACCTGAGGGCTTGTGCAACCACTTTGTACGGCTTTTCTGGAGAAGGAACCGCCTGTATGGGGTCCATTGAACTCCCTGTGACCTTGGGAGATTATCCAGTCTCGGTGACCAAGATGATGGAGTTCGTGGTAGTAGAGTTACCATCTGCCTACAATGTATTGCTCGGGAGACCCGCCCTGGTCGGGCTGGGGGCAGTCTCATCTGTAAGGCATCTAGCCCTTAAGTTCCCAACTCCAAGCGGGGTCGGAACATTGAAAGGAGATCAATTGGCAGGAAGGGAGTGCTACAACATTTCCTTAAGGGGAAAGAAACAGACAAGCGCGCAAGCACTTGTTGTCATACAGTATAAAGATGGGACAGTTTTAGAAATTGATGAGGAGATCGATCCAAGGATTGAAGAGAAGATTGACCTCCAACCTTTGGAGGAGCTCGAAGAGGTTCAGCTCGATGAATCTGATCCCTCGAAAAAGGTGAAGGTCGGGAAACACCTCCTAGACGAATCAAAATAGCAATTAATTTGCTTTCTGAAGAAAAACCAGGATGTCTTCGCGTGGTCCCACTCTGACATGGTGGGAATAAGCCCTAATGTAGCGAGCCACACATTGAATATAGACAAAAGCTTTCCTCCGAAGCAGCAAAAGCGAAGGCAGCTGGATGAAGACAGAAAGAAAGCACTAAAGGAGGAGGTGGACAGGCTGAAAGCAAATAATTTTATAAGGGACGCTTTTTACCCTGATTGGGTGGCCAATCCAGTGTTGGTCCCGAAACCCAATGGGACATGGAGGACGTGCATTGACTACTCAGACCTCAACAAGGCCTGCCCGAAAGACTGTTTTCCCCTACCGAGAATTGATCAGCTCGTGGATGCCACGGCGGGGCATGGTCTGATGTCGTTCATGGATGCCTATTCTGGATATAACCAGATTCCCATGCATGCCCCCGACCAAGAGCATACGAGCTTCATTACGGATAAAGGGCTCTACTGCTACAATGTCATGCCATTCGGACTCAAGAATGCCGGAGCCACGTACCAGCGGCTCGTAAACATGATGTTCTCAGAGCAAATAGGGAACAACATGGAAGTTTATGTTGACGACATGCTTGTAAAGTCTCAACTTAACAAGAACCATGTTGATGACCTCGAAGATTGCTTTGGCGTGCTCAGAAAGTACAACATGAAGTTGAATCCTCAGAAGTGCACTTTTGGGGTGTCTTCAGGGAAATTTCGGGGTTTCATTGTCAACTCTCGTGGAATCGAGGCTAATCCCGATAAAATAAAGGCCCTGATCGATATGCCTTCACCTCGAAAGCATAAAGATGTTCAAAGCTTGACTGGCAGGATGGCAGCTCTGGGCAGGTTCATTTCGAAGTCAACGGACCGCGGTCTCCCGTTCTTCAACTTATTGAAAGGAAGTAAAAAGTTCGAATGGACAGACGAGTGCGAGCTAGCCTTTCAAGAGCTAAAAAGGCACTTAGCCGAACCACCTATCCTATCGAAACCTGAGACGGGAGAAGTACTGTTCTTATATCTCTCAACAACTGAACACGCGATAAGCGCGGTGCTCGTCCGAGAGGAAGAGAGAATACAGAAACCCGTCTACTACATCAGTAAAAGATTACTGGGGGCAGAGTCAAGGTATCCACTGATGGAGAAACTCGCCCTCAGTCTGATCCACTCATCTCGAAAGCTCCGCCCTTACTTTCAGGCACATCCTATCCATGTACTGACAGATCAACCATTAAGGCAAGTCTTGTCCAAACCAGAGGCATCTGGTCGACTCCTTAAGTGGGCTGTTGAGCTCGGACAATTCGAGATCACCTACCATCCGAGAACAACCATTAAGGCACAAGCGTTGGCAGATTTTATAGTAGAGTGCACCGGTACAGCCGACAACGAGGTAACAACCACGACCCACGAGCTGTGGAAACTTTACGTCGATGGGTCGTCAAATGAAAATGGAGCGGGGGCAGGAGTTATTCTGATCACCCCTGCAGGGAGCAAATTTCACTCTGCATTAAGGTTCGGCTTTAAAGCATCTAATAATGAAGCCGAGTACGAGGCTTTACTGGCGGGACTACGAATAGCAAAGGAACTCAAGGCCAGAGCTATACATTGCTACAACGACTCTCAGCTCGTAGTTAATCAAATCTTGGGAGAGTATCAGGCTCGTGGCACAAAAATGGCAGCTTATCTGGAGAAGGCAAAGTACGCATTGGAGTTTTTTGAGTTTTATGCAATCGAACAAGTTCCCCGAGAACAAAACTCAAATGCAGATGCCTTAGCTCGGCTCGCCACTTCCACTGAAAATGAGGAGCTGAATGTTGTACCCATAGAACATTTGTCAGCACCCAGCATTACTGAGTCAGACAAGGAAGATGTGTGCATGATCGAGACAGAACCGACCTGGATGAGTCCGATCGTTGAATACCTCGAAAATGGAATTCTTCCAAAAGATCGAAGTCAGGCTCGAAAACTAATGTATCAACTTCCTCGATACACCATCCTGGATGGAAGGCTATACAGAAGAGGGTATTCCATGCCATTGCTCAGATGCGTGACTCCCCCCGAGGCAAAGAAGATTATTAGAGAAGTTCATGAAGGGTTTTGCGGAGATCATACCGGGGGGCATAGCCTATCCAAGAAAATTATACGCCAAGGATATTTCTGGCCAACCATTAAAACGGATTCTTTCGAGTTCGTGAAAAAATGCGACAAGTGCCAGAGATTCGCCACGATACCCCGAGCTCCACCTTCCGAACTAACCATGTTGACGTCCCCATGGCCTTTTGCGGTATGGGGAATCGACCTCATAGGCTCACTCCCTACTGGCAAAGGAGGAGTAAAGTATGCTGTGGTCGCGATTGATTACTTCACAAAATGGATAGAGGCTGAACCACTAGCGACCATAACTTCAAAGAAGATCCTAGATTTCGTGGTAAAGAACATCGTATGCCGATATGGAGTGCCAAGAAAGATTGTGTCTGACAACAGAACTCAGTTTGACTGCGACTTATTTACCAACTTTTGTAACAAGAACGGTATAATCAAGAGCTTTTCGTCAGTGGCTCACCCTCAGGCGAACGGACAGGTCGAAGCCGTTAATAAAACTCTCAAGAGTTCCTTGAAGAAAAAGTTGGAAGAAGCAAAGGGACAGTGGCCTGAGGAATTACCCCAAGTCCTTTGGGGATATAGAACTACAGCTCGGACATCAACTGGACATACCCCATTTTCTCTAGCATACGGCTGCGAGGCAATGTTTCCCATTGAGGTTGAGATTCCAACGATTCGAACTCAGATTTACGACCAAAGTACCAATCATACTCAGCTCGAGGAAACCTTAGACTTGATCGAAGAAAAAAGAGAAGAGGCTCAGCTGAAAAATGCTGCTTACCAGCAACGGACCAGGAGATATTTCAATAAGAGGGTTCGAGACCGAAAGTTCGGAGTGGGAGACCTGATTTTGAGACGAGTATTCTTAGCAACCCGAGATCCAGCAGCAGGAGTACTCGGACCAAACTGGGAAGGACCATACCAGATAGAATCAGTCATCCGCCCTGGCGTATACAAACTTGCAAGATTAGATGGGAGCCTCATACCACGAGCATGGAATGGCGAACACCTTAGATCTTATTATCAATAGTATAGGAAAAGTGTTGCCTGTAACCATGATTTTCTATCCACTTTAGTTTGCTTATTGAATTTCATCAAATAAAATGTCTACTTTGTTTCGCATGTAGTTTATTTTTATTTTTGCAATCTCTCTTAATTTAATAACCTATGGTCACACTCATAGGATATTAAGGGGGCATCATTGGTATACATACCTCCAGCTTAAAAAATAAAAAGTATTTGGATATAACCAAATACGCGAGCTTAGATAGTTCGGACTTAACCGAGTTATCAAAAACAAAAAAGTATTTGGATATAACCAAATACGCGAGCTTAGATAGTTCGGACTTAACGGAGCGAGCTTAGATAGTTCCGACTCAACCGAGCTATAAAAAAAAAACATTAAGTATTTGGAAATAACCAAGTACGCGGGCTTAGATAGTTCGGACATTACCGAACTACCAAAAACGTTTGGAGTTAACCAGATGTGCAAGCATGACAGGTTTGGAACAAACCAGCCAAATTATCGATCGATGAAAAATGGGAGCCTGAACCCATCACAAAATATGTCAAGATCGAGGCTGGAACATCTTAAAGAAAAATAGTTTCGAACTCATAACCTCGGAGCTAAGACACTAAGGATGAGGAAAAGTGACTAAAAAGATAACCAAATCATTCATATTACATACCATATAAGTACTTTCGAGTTCATGGTTAAAGTAATATCCGACCTTGATAAGTAACGAGGTCGGAAGCGGATAATTCGAATAAACTATGCATGAATGCATCGAATTTCGAGCCTAAATCCAAACTATGTTTGTATGCATAAATAAACATAACCGGTCCATCAATTATAAAAATATGCAAAATATTTCGAGCCAAAAAATGTAAGCATATAAAAGAATACTAAAGGGAATTGTGTCAGCCCTGTGGGCATAAGTTAAAATAATTACAGAAATAATGGGACGCAGCCCCGAAAACTGATCTCCCCGAGGTCAGATTCAAAGGAGAGGAGTCTCCTTGGCCTTCTCAGCATCAGTGGCACCGGACCCCTCAAGACGAATAGCATGACTATCCTCCTGAGCTCCCTCCGAAACGGTACTCGGAGCAGCTTTATCCTTCTCAAGCTGCTCAGCTTCTTCCTTCTCGAGCCGAGCATTCCATCGTTCGAGGAAGGACGCCTCGAGGGGACCCAAAAAACTGGTGTCCAGTTCTTCGTTATAGGCCCACATCCGGTACATGGCTGAATCGACCGCCGTTTCCTTCTTTTCTTTGAACTCGGCAGTAAGGCGGGTTTTGATATCCTCCATGAGGTCGAGGGTGACGGCCTTGTCTTCCTCGAGCTTCTTATTGGGCTCCCGAAGCTGGATGTTATCTCTCTTTTGCTCCTCGAGTTCATTTTTCAGCTTCCCAAGCTCCTTGGCCATTTCTTCACGCTCCTTAACCACTGCCTCGAGCTTATTGTTCGCCGCCTTCAGGTCATCATTCGCTCTAAGGTGGAGGCCCCTCTCCTCTTGGGCAAGGGTCCTGCTCGAATGGACCTCGTTATTCAGCTCGTAATTGAGCTGGGCAGTGAAAGCAAGAGCCTGAAAAAAGGAAGAAACCATCATTAGCCTCGAGACAGTATGAATGTAAGCAAAGGGAATATAGGATACTTACCGCGGCAGTGTGCTCGATACTCTTCTCGTACAGGACAGTGCGGTCCCGAGTGCCAGTTAGACACTGCCACTGAGGAGCCTCGAAATTGCCGTAGCTCTGGCCAATCTGGGACATTACATCCGAGATCAGCGTAGACCCGTGAGGACCGGCAGCATTATCCACCACATACGAATCCATATGGGTGGAAATGGTTAGCTTCTGAGCTCGGGAAGCAGAAGGTCTTTTGACGAGCTGGGTAGAAGGCATTTGACCCGCCACAGGAGGTTGGGATTCAACCACGGCAGCGATATCAGTCTGCGAGGCCGGCGCCACCACAGAGACGACGGCCTGCGAGGGTGGTATCGTCGTGGGGGCGTTAGTCTGGCCAGTCAACGCAGCAGCAGAGCTCGAAGCCGGCGGGGGAGGAGGAGGCGTTTTCCTAGATCTCTTGGAGCTTTTCCCAGGCTGACTGGTTGTCAGTCCCCTTGCCCTGGGGCGCTTGCTCCTCTTGGCACCCGCATTGTCGATGAGGGCGTCGAGGTCGGAGTCCATATTGCCTGCACAAGTCATCAGAGTTAGTAAAAGAAATACAAGTTACTTCAACACTATATATAGAGTGGTGAAAGAAAAAACCTAACTGGAACTTTCCCCCGAGCTTGAGCTTGGGGACCATGAAATTCCCCCGTCTTCAGAAGAGGCGGGGGGAGGGCCTTCCCTATAAGTTGGTGATAACCTCGAAAGGTCCCTATAGTCATTGGTCCCATACTGCACAGCTATCCCATTCCACATCTCGTCCGTGGTATACATAGTGTCGTATTTCCCGAGCCCACTATCAAACCTATGGACACAGTCATCTACCCAACTCCATATGTAGAAGTGGTATCTATCCTGTGGGCACGAGACTAGTCTATTGGGCCTGTGTTTTAATAAAGTGGGGGACCACATTCGCGAAGTAGGAAGGGTTTTACCTCCATCGGAGTCCGAGCTCGAGGCTTCGTCATTGGCCTCATTTCCTGACCGCGGACTTCTCGAGCGAATTGGGAGAGATGCTTTCTTTTCCCTCCTCGGAGGAAGGATGCCTATGGGCAGAGGCACTTCCTCCCAGCGTTCGTATTTTTTACTGGACCAGTCAGAGGTTGACTGGCCCTGTCCCAACAAGTCACAAGCTCGAAGCTTGTCCTCATGTAGCAGAAATGAGAGAGACCTCCGGCCATAAGGGAGTCGGAGCAGGCTCTCTCTGTGCTCCTTCATTGTCTCGTCGGGGGTGGGACGCTGAAAGTTAGCTGAAAGGCGAGATACACTTCAACTAAACATGGATTCAAGGGCTAAAGATTCGAGCTCAAAAATAGAAAGTAACGAGAATACTTACGAATTCGCCTAAACGAACGATGTCGAGACGGGAATAGACCGTCTGTCCAGACAAGAGCCCTCTTGAAGTCAGGGGGATGGTTCGGAAGGTCTTCAAAATTTTTTGTCTCTTTGGGATAGCTCGAAAGATAGTAGAAACCATCTCCTCCCCGAGCTCGGGAGGGATTACTCTTCAAGCAAAAGAGATATAAAATCTCTTGGGGAGAGGGTCCTGTCCACCCCTGCTCGTGAAACAAGGACCTCAGGGCAGACAGCACCCTGTATGAATTAGTGTTGAGTTGGAATGGAGCCAACCCAACGAAATTGATAAAGTCCCTGAAAAAGGACTTCAGGGGCAGCAAAGCTCCTGCCTTTAGGTGTTCCTGGCTCCAGGCCGCGTATTTCACACTGGAATCGCGGCCCCCAGGAGCGAAGCAGCTCCGTTCATGCTTTGTCGGAGCTCGACACTTCAGTGTGTCCAACGAGCTAAGGCCATGAATGGCCAGGATGTCAGTTATCTGGTCGGAGGTGCTAACCGAGCTCTGGTAGAATTCGGCTTCAAACATCTCCCTCCTAGGCTGCGAAGATGAAGGCTCCGCCATTAAGGAAAACTGAAGTTCCCCCGGATGGTATGCTACCGTGACTTTTAACGCGGGGTCGAGGGGAACTGGCCTAGGTCCGGGGTTCGGCTCCGGATAGATGGCTTCTCGAAGGACCCTTCTCTTCTTTTCGATGACCTCGTCTATCTGGCGACGATAGTGGGCTCGAATGTCTTCTTGCTCCCGTGCGATCTCGTATTCTTTAATCCGACGCTGGTTCCGGGCAAAGATCGATTCCGGGCTCGGAGATTTGGGCTCGTAAGGAATTGCTCGTAGTGACCCCCACCGTCTTTCCGGATTCTGTGACATCTAACGAGAAAGAAAAAATGGTGAGGGCCATGCATGCAAGGATCACGAGCTCGAAAGAATGAGCTCGGAGATTTAAGGGCAAGAAACTAAGAATTTAGACGCTCGCTAAGGGGTCAGGGCGCGTGTCCCACAGGGAAGAAAAAGAACGTGGATGATTTTTTGAAAATCCCGAAGTTCAAGGGAAAGAAAGGTGGCGGTTAGCCAGGAAAGGGCTTTTTCGGGTTTCGTGTAATTGTCAAGAATAAGGGTTTTTACCCGAAAACTTGGTGTACAAGAAACATAGCCTAAAATTTTCAAAATCCAGAAAGTTGAAACCACATTCAAACGTTGAATCTGGATATAAACCAGAGACGAACTTCCAGAGTGAAAATCCAGAAAGCCTAAAAACCTATCGGTTCAAACCCTCCTATCGCATCATGCTAATAGCGTAAACTAACATACACAGCAAGCACAGTATAAAAGGAACAATAAAAATGGCGTACTTACACAGTAATGGGGAGTGCAGCGAAATCGTCGAGTGGAGAAGAGGTTGCAGGAAAGAACTCACTGACTCGTACAAACCAGGATTCTTTTGTTTCTTCGGCCTGGAAAACATGCAATGAGCATAAACTGTGGTAAGAGGTTTAGGGAGTGTTTCTTTTTTCTGGTCTGTGATGAGAAAATGTGAAGAAGACGAAGAGGGAGTCTTGCATAAATAGGTGGGAAAACTGAATTAATCAGGAGCGTTGATTGAAATCCTCAACAGATCGAATGGAGGGGAGTCGATGATAAGATAGCGCCGAAAAGCTGTCAGACGAACGATCGTGGGCATGTTCCCAAGGTACTCAAGTACCTAAAGTGAGCAATACCCATCTGGCACGTGTCCGTTTTTAAGAGTGTGACGGTATGGTTCCCGAAGAGAGTAGTTCAAAAGTTTCCTTCTCTTAGGATTCGAACAAATACTTTTGAGGGGGCAAAATGTTATACCCAGATTTCGAGCCGTAGCAAATATGACCTCGAAAGCTGAGTTCGCATTAAATGGTCTCGTGAGGGTTAGGGTATGCTCTACGATTGTAAATCGGAGCCTGCAAAGTATGGTACAGACCTCTAATATGGTGACCTCGAAATGATCTCGATCTCGAAGGATAGCTCTGTGAGCCCCTCATCTTCAGAAACAACTTCGGAGCAGGGATCTCGAGCTCGATATGCCATCTCGAAAGAAATGTCAGCTCGGGAAGTGTCAGTGGCTCGCACAATGACGTGAAGCCTTGGAGATACGCAATGACTACCTTGAATATCTACAAGTGTTGTAGATATGGGATATGATCCTCATTTATTGATGTAAATCCCCAAAAATCGTGGGATATTATTTAGTCAGTTATGCGTTTCCTGATCTTTGGGGAACGTTTCCTTCTATATCTGATTATTGGCATTTAAGGCCATTTATTTTTATTCACAAAAGAGTAACTACCCAAAATATGTGGGATAGTATTCTGCATCCTTCTCTATAAATAGAGAAGTGATGCACCATTGTAAAAGAGGGAATTTCTGATTCTTGAGAGAAAACTCTGGAGAATTCATGCTAAAGGATTGTTCAGAGATAATCTTGAGATTAATAACAGAGACTCGTGGACTAGGCAGATTTAACTACTGAACCACGTAAAAACCGTGTGTCTGATTCGTTTGTTTGTTTTAGCCATTGTCTTTAATTGTTTACGTGCTCTCTTCTTTTATCTGTTGACGAAAAACGGCGTCAACAAATTATAATGTTTTATGATGTCTAATTGTAATATGTTTAATAATTATCTTTATTTTTTATATTTAATTATTTAAATTTATTAACAATTAATCTTGGTTAAATATTAAATTTAGTAATTTTTAACATTATTTTGATTAGAATAAAAATTATTTTAAAAGTATTAGGCTTACTTTTTTTTCTTCTAAATTAAACTACTTTATTATTTTCAATTAATTATAAAATAAATTTTAATTAGTTTTTTTACTTAATATTTAACATGAAATTGTTCACTAATATTTTTATAATTTATTTTCATCATAATTAAAGAAATATTAAATTTACTTGTTAACTCACTAATGAAATCAATTAAATGTTTGTTTTATTGAAAAATTATTTTATTAAACATTTTAGTTGATATCCTCAATTTATATATAAAAAACTCGGCAGCATAACAACTATATTTTCATCTATCCCAAAATAAAGAACCTACATACAACACCCAGAAAATACCGGACAAAACAACAGAACATTGCAAACACATTTTTATAATTAAAAGTCAAATTACATACAAAAAATATAACATTGAAGCATATTAAATCTAATTACAAAAATATACTATTCAAGTATATTGAATCTAATTGCAAAAATATACTATTAAAGTATAAGACTAACTAAAAGTAATTCACTTAAAGGTAATCTAAAATACAATTTATAAATTCTATAATCTGCTAAATTTAATTTTGTACATAATATTTACTGAACCAACAAAGAATCCATTTTAATACCAAAAATAAAATACTAATTAACCATCTAACAATTTTCTAATTCATGATCTCATTTTTACTAATAAACATTTTCAAAATCTAATAATAAAAACATTCACCCTAATATAATAACATATTTTTATTAAAACTAATATTAATTCATTTATATAAAAAAACATAAATCATTCAAAAATTGAAAAAAAAATCAAACAAAACAGAAAAATTAAAAACAAGTTACCTTTGAATCTTGAAAGAGCAAGCCAACTTCAAATTCCTCACTGGAGCTCAAGAAAAATCGCACCAACACCTTCAAACAAAAAATCCACAAAATACAAAAACAGATTACCATTTTATAAAGATATATATATATAAATAAATTTTACCTTAAGAAATAAAGAGAAATCCCTTAACTTGGGAGATTTTTGAACCTAAAAATGATATTTTTTAGAGGGAAATGGAGCAATTTCGGTAGAGAGAAGCGGAGAAGAAAGAGAGATTCGTCTCTATCAAAAATAAGGGAAAGAGGAAGAAGAAGGGTGGTCGCGTGCACCATGGATCTTTATTGACCCTATACCGAGAACATGTTCTCGGTATAGCCACCAACCCTTTTTTAAAGCTGCGAAAAGGTCTCGCGCATCTGAAAATGCATATACCGAGAATGTAGAGTCTCTGTATTTTGTAGTGATATAAATATAAACGAGCCAATAAGATAATATATTTTTTAATTAATATTAATTATGTATTGATGATTAAAATAATAATTTATTGTAGCTGGTCAAATTTTTTTTACATATAATTTATTGTGTGATCAGGTAATAACTAATACGCTCACTGTTCTATTGTCTTTTTTTTTTATCATGTCTTGTTATTAATTTTATTAATATAATTATTACTATTTGGAATTAAATACGATTGTTCATTATGCATGTTTGTTTTTTCTTCAGAGAAGTACAATAGACGATCTTAACCTCACTTGTGTATATATATGTTTACAGCCATCAATAGTTCTAGTTAGTTTAATTAATTAACAATTTTTAGTGTACGTGTGTCAGTTCTAATAATACAAGTTATATTAACATATATTGATACATTCACTTAATTAATTAAAAAAAACATTTGGTGTAAGATAAGGTTTTGATCATATCTTTGAAATTAAGATAAGTCTCTCTTTAATCTTGATATAACATTTATAGTTATATATAAATATAACTTTTATATATGAAACTATTATATATTATTCATCGAATCAGCTCCCTTCTTAATGTACGTACAGGATATACATGTACCTTTTATTATTATTATTATTAATTTTTTTAGCTATTCTTCTAAGTGCATAAGCTAATGCTCATTGCTAGCTATCTGGTAAGTATATATATCATATACTTTACACATATATGTGACTAGAAAATCGATCTATATGTATATATATATATATATATATATAAGTTTTTTTTCTTCATGAATTCATTACAAGCACCTTTTAGAGAGACATGACAACCTATGTAAAATCTAAGCCACATACTTTAAATACAGATGTGCGCGCACACACACACACACAGATTTTTATTTATATATATATATAAATATATAATATGATCAGCTGACCAATTGTAAGTATTGTAGTAATTTTTATATGATATACAATTAATTACCTATTGTAAGAAAACAATGCATATTTCCATTCGCCCCACTATAATCTGAAACTGATCTCATTTTCTTTTTTAATTTTTTTAACTGATAATGCCAAAAGAAGAATAATAATAATAATAATATATATTTATATAAAAGATATACTGGGCGCATCATCATTAGCGCCCCACTCAGAAAAAAGCTTCCTTTCTCATAGAACATACATATATATTTGTTGACCACAAAAATCAGTACTTTGTTTCTACTTTAACAAACCATAGTTTATAATACAAACTACGTATTATTTAATAAACAAAGTAATCATAAAACTATTATCTTCTGTACAAATTATTTAATAGAATATATATATATTATATAAATATATATCTGTACAAATTATCATAAAACCATTTATGTACATACGTATACACCTGCTTATGTACATAAATGGACGCAATTAAATTATTTACTCCCTATTTAATTATGATCTAGCACTTCCATATATATTTTTATTGACTTAATTCTCCATGTAGTAAATAATAATAATAACTAATTATACGTATTAAATCAAATTGATTGATTATGGATATCTACAGTACTCGCTTTTATATATATAGATACATGTTCGCAACTAACTCTTCAATAACTCAAAATTTATTACCGTACGTTATTTATATAAATACACATATTAAAATATCTGCCATTCTATCCTCAGCAAATTTTATTGTTTCTTAAGCAGTCAATTCATATATGTTAACCGCTGTCCATAGTGTATGTGTGTGTATATAATATATATATATATATATTTAATGGATTATGGAAATAAAAACATTCATATGATCATATAGCATGGTCCTGTAGGCGACGGCAAAGTGGACCAAAAGGGTGGACCAGAAGTGATAAGCAAAATGCTGCCTTTGCTGAGACCACATGACTTGCTTATAATTACATATATATATATATATATATATATTCCATTCAAGATGACATCTTACTTACCCATCTTCCAATATTGATCAGCAAATTCACGACCCAATATATTGCATATATTGCATATATATTTATATGTTTATATTTCTAGTAACTAGACACCCAAAAACTGCCAATTTCCTCGTGAGCTACCCAAATAGTCCAGATCAGTATCAGCATGCCCCATATATATATATATTTATATATATATATATATATATGCATAAGTACATATACACACACGCACAACATTCGTCCATATATATATACACACTGGGTACAACCTACAATATTCTAGTTTGCTTAGATTTATTTATAGAATTTATTAATTTTTTTTATTAAATTTATATTAATGTCATATAAATTTTAAATAAATATCTTATTTTAATTAAATGATTTATTTATTTTTATTTAAGTTTATATTTGTTCTAATTTTTAAATTTGAGATTGACAACAAGAAATTATATATTTAATATTTAATGTAATATTAAATATTATACCTAGATTTTAAATTTAAGTTTTTTACTAGTTTTTAAAAAAAAAGGCAATTTGTTGCTAATTAAATGTAGATTATATTATATGTTTAATATGATATTATTCTAACAAGTGAGTTTAAGTTTAATTAAATTTTATTTAAGTTATAAAACATATGATTTTATTATTTTTAAATAATTATCATTGTAAAATATCTCAAAAATATCATATTTTAATTTATTTAATTATTTATTATTTTTAAATAATTATCATTGTAAAATATCTCAAAAATATCTTATTTTTATTTTTCTAATTATTTATTTTATTTTATTTAAGATTAAGTGTTTACAAAGCATGCTGGAAAGACTCGTGTTGGTTTGTAGGGTCAGTCATCATTCCAAGAAGTAGCCATAGTGACGTGGGGCGTTACAAATGGTATCAGAGCCTTGACCCAGTCGAAAGTGTAGCTGACGAGGACGTCGGACCCCCTAGGGGGGGAGATTGTGACAGTCAGAATCTCGTGATCCGCATGGGGAAAGATTGGGTAAAAACTGTGCAATCCCACATCGCTTGGGGAAGGTCAAGTGTAATGATTCTAAGACTGTGTAGGTATGGGACTACACAGTTGAAGAGGGCTTAAATAGATTGATGGGTACTACCTATGCCAACAAGATGCATCTTCTTTTCGGTAGCTCATCACTTGAGAACTCCAAAGTTAAACGTGCTTGACCTGGAGTAGTCTCATGATGGGTGACCTCCTGGGAAGTTTTCCCATGAAGCATGCGAGTGAGGACAAAGCGCGCCGGAAAGACTCGTGTTGGTTTGTAGGGCTAGTCGTCATTCCAGGAAGCAACCATAGTGTCGTGGGGCATTACAAATGGTATCAGAGCCTTGAACCAACCGGAAGTGTGGCCGACGGGGACGTTAAACCCTTAAGGGTGGGTGATTGTGACAGTTAGAATCCCGTGATCCGCAAGGGGAAAGATCGGGTAAAAGCTATGCAATCCCACATTGCCTGGGGAAGGTCAAGTGTGATGATTCCAAGACTGTGTAAGTATGGGACTACACAATTGAAGATGGCTTAAATTGATTGATGGGTACTTCCTATGCCAACAAGATGCATCTTCTTTTCGATAGTGTTGACCACAATTTTAGCCAACGACGAGTAGACGTCAAAACTACAATAAACCTTTAAGAGAAAAATACGACACTGATAATTTTATAGTGGTTCAGCCCCAATTTATTGGTAATAGCCTAATCCAATTAGAGTTGTGATATATACACTACTACAAAAAAGGCATTTTAGGACACTCACCTAAATGCGAGTCCTAAAAAAGCTTCCTGGACTTTTTAGGACTTGCGTTGCGAGTCCTTAAAGAATTTGTCCGCGAGTCCTAAAAACTATGTGTGCCCTAAATGTTTGAGTTTTTTTTTTAAAACAAATACCTCCAGGACTTTTTAGGACTCGCAAAAGAATGCTTTTAGGACTTGCATTGCGAGTCCTAAAAACTTATGTGTATCCTAAAAGTTTAAATTTAAAAAAATTTCAAATTCCCTCCAATTTTCCTTAAAAATTGTTTTTAGGACTCGCAATAAATGTCCTAAAAACATATGTGGGTCCTAAAAAACCTTAATAGAAAATTTAAGTATAATATTAGTGGTAAATTTTAAGGACTCACTTTGGGTGTCCTAAAAGCTTTTAAGTAAAAAATAATAAATAAATGAATAAATTAAAGTTTTATTTTAATAACTAATTTAAAAAAAAAAACAGATTTCTTTTATTTTTATTTTTTAAAAAAAGAAAAGAAAATTTAATTTTATTTATTTGGGTCCGAATATTGTATTTAAAAAAAAATCTGATCAATTACACTAAGTCCCCTAACCCTAAACGTTTCAGCCTCCTCCTCCCAACCTCTTCTCCCTAGCCGACCATGCATCACAGTCTCCTCCTCCCAACCCTCTTCTCCATGGCTTGCTCAAGCAGATGAGGCGGTGGCTCACGGAGGGGCTCGTTGCAATGCCGTCGACGAGATTGCTTGCGGAGGCGGTGTCTCGGAGGGGCTCGCTCACAGAGGCGGTGGCGTGGAGGGGCTCGCTCACAGGGGCGGTGGCTCAGAGGGGCTCACGGAGGGGCTCACTCACAGAGGCAGTGGCTCGGAGGGGTTCGCTCACAGAGGCAGTGGCTCGGAGGGGCTCGTTCACAGAGGCGGTGGCTCGCGGAGGGGCTTGCTCACAGAGGCGGTGGCTCGGAGGCGGGTCTTCATTTTCAGGTGGTGGCTGGCTGGTTGGGATTGTTTGGATTTTCAGGTGTTGTATATGGAAAAGTTTCATATATGTTGATTGTATATAATCATGTAATATTATTGGTATAGATTAATGTTTTTATATGTTATTCAGGATGATTGTATATAATCATGTAATATTATTGGTATAGATTAATGTTTGCTTTGATTTTGTTTTTGTGTATCTTTAATATATTCATTCAACTAATAATAATAATATTTCTAATATTTTTTATAATTTATTTATTTTAAATATATAAGTATATATTTATTATTTATTCAGCAATAATAAGATTTAAAAAAAAATTGGACATTTTACCCAAATTTTGATTTATAAAATAAAATTATATAATTAATTAAAAGGTACTCAAATAAATTTTGTAGGACACACATTACGAGTCCTAAAATTCTTTTTTTGTAGTAGTAAAAACTTTTTAGGACTCGCAAAGCGAGTCCTAAAAATCTTACTTAAAGGCACTCAGCAAGATCTTTTAGGACTCGCAATGCGAGTCCTAAAAACCTTAGTTTTTAAGGCTCTCAAATAGAGGACTCGCGTCCCGCGAGTCCTAAAAACTTTTTTAGGACTCGCAATGCTAGTCCTAAAAAGTCTTTTTTGTAGTAGTGATATATATATCCTACACTTAAGATCAAATGAACTTAAGTCAACTGAGTTTCTTAAGTGTAAGTAGAAAAATACATAGTTTTTCTCTCTAAACTCTCTTAGAAAATGCCCCAAGAATGCCCCAAGTACCAGTCCCAAACTCTCAAAACTAGAGAGTTTTTCTCAGTCTAAAAAGATCAGATCCCCCTAAATGATGCCATGAGCCATTTATTTATAGGCTCATGGATCGTACATCAGATATCTCCCTTTGACCGGGTCCTTGGTTCTTCCAACAGACTTTAATTAATAAAGTATAAATGAATTTAAATTACAATAATATAGCTATTATTCTGGGATAATTGAGAGATTCCCGCTGTGGGTACGACTAATTCTAGCTGAAGTCGTTACTGAAATCTTGCTGCATAATGATGATCTGTCTGGTCGGCCAACTTCACTCCTTGAAGTGGGACTAGTCGGCCAAAACAGATGACTGGTCGGTCAAAACGACTGACTGGTCGGCCAAAATAGATGACTGGTCGGTCAAAACGACTGACTGGTCGGCCAAACTCCTAACTGGTCAGTCAAAAATCTTTACCGGTCGGACATAAATTTTATGAGGTCTGTCAGATCACTTTATCACAACTCTAAAGAGCTAACACATTTATTGACTATTAATGTGCCATTTACTGACCATGCATTGCCACTTATCACTTCTGATTGCCACGTCATCGAACTGAAATTTTGGGGATAACATTTGCCCCCCAAGTTTATTATATGATTTACTCATATGATAAACTTTTTCTCTAGAAAAATGTTTTTGAGGTCATCCAAAGCTTCCATCCGGTTAGTAATTTTCACTTTTGTAGTAAACCCACGATTGAACTTTTCTTTTGAATTCTTCAAATTCTATTTTTGATCTTGTTGTAGTACTCCATGAGTAAGAAAACATGTTTGTGCCCTATGCTCTTGAGACTTGTTGTTGCCTTGGATCCTTCAACCAATCGGTCATTTTCTTGGGCCCTTGAATAAGTGTGTGACTAATAGGATATGATTAGCTCTTCGGTCCCTTCTCAACTCCTCAAAAATAGCTTGGCCGATCAGAACATACACTCATTTCTTCAAACCACTCGGACATGCAGCCAAGCCGCTCGAACACCTGCCACCATCTGCTCGGATGCATGCCACCATCCGCTTGGACACAGCCCCAGCCGCTTGGACACGCAGCCAAGCCACTTGGACACCTGCCACCATCCGCTCGGACGCATGCCACCATCCGCTCGGACGCAACCCCAGCTGCTTGGACACGCAGCTAAGCCGCTCGGACACCTGCCACCATCTTATCGGACGTATGCCGCCATCCGCTCAGACACAGCCCCAGGTTCTCGGACACGCAGCCAAGCCGCTCGGACACCTGCCTCCATCCGCTCGGACGCAGCCCTAGCTACTCGGACACGCAGCCAAGACGCTCGGACACCTACCTCCATCCGCTCGGACGCATGCCACCATCCGCTCGGACGTAGCCCCAGCTGCTTGGGCACCACGCAGCTGCTCCTCGGATGCACCAGCCTTCGGACGCGTGCGGGCCTGCTCGGGCACACTCGGCATCCGTTTGGCCATCACCCAACCGATCGGGCGTATGGCATAGCTACTTAAGCATATGCCTAAAACTTATCCCTCCAAACACCATCAAAACACCTTGTTCGAATCTCTCAAAAGTATTTTGAGAGATTGATTTCTCTCAATCAATCTTGGGGAAAATTGACTTCTCTTCTCAAAGACATTTTTTCACTATGTAGTATTTACTTTGCATTCATCTGTTCGTGTTTGCTTGATTCACTCCAAGGACTCATCGCTGTTAGTCATGCTCAACAACAGAGTTTCCTAGTCGACCAGTGATATATGCTCAGCCGACCTGGGAAGTTGTATCTGCTCTCCCGACCAGGAAAAATTTGCACCTGATCAGCCAAACCTTGTACCTGGCCAGTAGTTTACTCTTTTTTCTTGTGAAGACAATTGTTGCTTAGCAACTTTGATATTTTTATCGTACAGCCGAGGTGTTGGCATTTATACTTTACTTTTCTTTGCTAACTTGAAACATTCTAAGTCTTTTTACAATTAAAACATTATAAGTTTTTTGTGAATAGTAAAATCACTCTAATGTATGCCTTATATTTTCGCATGAGTACTTAGTTTTCTAACTTATAAATTCTAGACATTTCATAAGTCCATACTAAGTATATTTTCTCACACACTTATTGCTCTAACAGTTTATGAGCATAATGTTTATTGTCACACAAATATATGCTTCTAACTTGAAAATTTTAAAAAAATTCCAAGTTACTTAAGCTTTGTCAAACAAGTTAGCTTAATGGCCTTTTTGGATATCTTATCTCGTGCTCTTATTGCTTGTGTTAAATTATATACCAGTATACCCCATGTGCCCCCAAGTGATCGAGGGTTGAAAGATCCTTAGTCACTTGCTACTTGACCGAATCTGTTCGAGCAATTAATTACTCGTGAAACACATAGAATATATGGAAAATATTCGAGCAGTTGAACACTGCTTGAATGTATCGACCAGTTGAACATTGTCTAATTTTACCGACCAGTTGAACACTATTCGGATAATTAACACACATGCATATTTGTAGCAAAAATCGTCCACGCTACGCGTAGTCTCTTTTATTACTCGTCAATTAAAAAAGGACAAAACGTGTATAATATCAAGTCTAAAACAACAAAAATTGTTCAAAAATTAAATGACTGGTTAGCAAATAGTCAGCTCATAAACCAAACTTAAATAATAAGTAAAACAACTTGAAATTAAGCTACCACTCTGAAAGTGGTATTTAGAAATAATATATTCACAGACGCTCGCCGTTCCATTGGTTCCTAATCCTTGCACTCCCGCTCATGTCGAAGTGTCTCGGCATACCTCTCCCTTGCTTTGTTGCTATCCTCAACCAAGTGTGGACCTCCACATATAGTGTCTAAGGTAAAGTCCACAGGCCCGGGCTGCAAGGGTGGAGATCTTTGTCGTTTGAACCCAGGATTGTTGCTGCCTCCTTCTCCTTGGGGTGTCTCTGCTCGGTACTTTCTCAACTTGCTCGATCGGAGAAGAAATTCTATCTAGTCCTTGAGGTTATTGCATTCATTCGTGTCGTAACTATAATCTCCATGGAAACGACAAAACTTATTCATATCTCTCTTCCTCATCTCTTTCCTGATGGGTGGAGGTTTCTTGTAGGGAACTTCTTCATGACTAGCAAGATATATTTCCGCTCGGCTGGCCGAGAGAGTGGTGTAATTAGTGAACTGAGGCTCATACTTGGTTGGCTTTTCGTTTGAACTCAACTTTGCTTTCTTTTCCTCATGGTGGTCAGACCCGTTATTTCCACGTTTCTTTCCACCATTCTTAGGAGGGTCAGTTGATTTGCCTGGATTGTTTATGCCATTTTCCTCTTTCTTGATTGCATCATCCAATTTCATATACTTGTCTGCTCGGTCAAGAAATTGTTGAAGTGTTGAAATTGGATTTCTATGTATATTATCCCACAAAGGGCTCCAATAAGTTATCCCAGCGGATATGGCAACCATCTTCGCCTCGTCTCCTACAACAGTTGCTCTATTGGCTTCTCTCATGAATCTCTGTATATAATTATTTAAAGACTCATCTTTTCCTTGTTTGATATCTGCCAAGTGGTTGGCATAAACTGGTGGAGTCCGGGCAGTGTTGAATTTTCTACAAAACTCCTTCCTGAATGCTTCCCAAGAGGTAATGGAGTTCAGCTTAAACTTCCAATACGATTCCTCGGCGGTATCTGAAAAACTAGTCGGGAAAACTCTACACCGATAATCGTTACTCACCCCGAGCAGTTCCATCTGGTCCTCGAATTTCCCAACATGTCTAATGGGATCTGCATTTTCTGTATATACTAGTAGCACCGGTGCTTTATATTTTTCCGGCAGCTGGGCTGCTCTAATCCGGGCACAAAATGGGTTGCCACTCCGGTGGTCTATCACATCCATCCTGGAAGGTCGTTTTGACAAACCTTGCACTGCAGCCGTTAGCACGTCAAGCTGGGCTTGGATGGCTGGTGCAACTGACGAAGATCCAAGGTCGTGACCGCCTGGTCAGGCATTACCATCTGGTGCACTGTCGTCAAGTATTTCTACTTGACTGGCAGGGTGGTTCAGATTTTGCCCTTCGACCGGGACGGTCCTCCTCTTGTTGGTGATAACGTCCCTTAGATCTTTCCAGGAGGCATGCTCTCCTGCCCGATCGAACACCGTACTTTTCAATTTTTCAGAGGGCTTACTACGCGGGACTTGCTCTCTCCCACTATGTTGTTGGCCGGGGTGCAGTGGAGGCTTTTCGGTACGTCCCGGGCAGTCTTTTCCTCCTTGTGGGTTGTTGTCTTCTTTATCCTTTGACTGGTCGGTGTGATGACTATGAGCCTCATCACGACCATGCCCATCTTTGAACTGTGAAGTCCTCTTATCTCGAGTAGTCCTGGTCTGATCCTGCCTGGGTGGAGTCCTTTTACTGCCCTATCGGTGACTCTCTGATCTAGAAGTTTCTGACCGGTGGCTCTTGGAGGGGGTTCTAGAGTTCGCCCTTTGCGTCAAGGCAGTTCCAGATCAGAGCCCATCATCTTCCTGACCAGGGGGTTACTCCTGCTTCTGTCCAGTCCCCGAGAATTGGCTCTGTCAGTGGTCCTCCAACCAACATTATTATTTCTTGCTCCCTAGGTGGCTACTTGTGCCGCAGCTTGAGCATTGGCTTGGGCCAATTAGGTAGTCGCTTCTAGATCAAGTGCTGCTTCACGATATCTCCAGTCGACTTCCTCCTGTCATTGTCTGAGCTCTTCGCTTCTGGCCTCCATATCGTGCCTTTGCTTCTCTAACGCAGCTCTTTGCCTGGCCATCTCTTCAGTGAAAGACTCCTGCCAAACATTGAATTACATCATCTCCTCTTGGAAAGCGCCTATTGCTTCCTGGAGTTGTTCAACTTCTGGAGTGGTTTCCTCGAGAGAAACCCTGGGCTCAGTCTCTGGGTTCTGCGGTCCAGGACCTTCTGATCTAGTGGGCTCTTTTGACGTGTTCGACTTTTTGGATGCCACATTGGTATTCTTGGGCACCATCTTGATATGATAGTCGTGTGTTTCTTCTCTTCAGGCTCTCAATGAAAGCACCAAAAATGTTGACCACAATTTTGGCTAACGACGAGTAGACGTCAAAACTACAATAAACCTTCAAGAGAAAAATACGACATTGATAATTTTATAGTGGTTCAGCCCCAATTTATTGGTAATAGCCTAATCCAATTAGAGTTGTGATATATATATCCTACACTTAAGATCAGATGAACTTGAGTCAACTGAGTTTCTTAAGTGTAAGTAGAAAAATGCATAGTTTCTCTCTCTAAACTCTCTTAGAAAATTGCCCAAGTAACAGTCCCAATGTCTCAAAACTAGAGAGTTTTTCTCAGTCTAAAAAGATCAGATCCCCTTAAATGATGCCATGAGCCATTTATTTATAGGCTCATGGATCATACATCAGATATCTTCCTTTGACCGGGTCCTTGGTTCTTCCAACAAAATTTAATTAATAAAGTATAAATGAATTTAAATTACAATAATATAGCTATTATTTTAGGATATCTAAGAGATTCCCGCTGTGGGTACGACTAATTCTAGCTGAAGTCGTTATTTAAATCCCGCTGCATAATGATGATCTCTCTGGTCAGACAACTTCACTCCTTGAAGTGGGACTGGTCGACCAAAACAGATGACTGGTCGGTCAAAACGACTGACTGGTCGGCCAAACTCCTAACTGGTCAGTCAAAAATCTTTACCGGTAGGACATAAATTCTATCAGGTCGGTCAGATCACTTTATCACAACTTTGAAGAGCCAACACATTTATTGACTATTAATGTGCCATTTACTGACTATGCATTGCCACTTGTCACTTCTGATTGCCACGTCATTGAACTAAAATTTTGGGGATAACAGGTAGCCCATCACTTGAGAACACAAATGTTAAGCGTGCTTGACCTGGAGTAGTCTCATGATGGGTGACCTCCTCGGATGTTTTCCCAAGAAGCGTGCGAGTAAGGACAAAACATATTGGAAAGACTCGTGTTGGTTTGTAGGGTCAGTCCCCATTCCAGGAAGTAGCCATAGTGACGTGCGACGTTACATTCTGTTGAAGTTAACAATAAAAAAAGTAAAAATCTGTTAAAACCAAGAATTTCCGTCATCTACACACTAATTATATAGAAGAGATATACTAGATACAAGTAACGTGCCATAGGTTTATTTATTATTTTTATTAAATTTATATTAATGTCATATAAATTTCAAATAAAGATCCTGATTTAATTAAATAATTTTTTTTTAAAGTTTATGTTTGTTCTAATTTTTGAATTTGGGAGTGACAACAAGAGATTATATATTATATGTTTAATGTAATATTAAATATTATACGTGGATTTTAAATTTAAGTTTCTTGCTAGTTTTTTTTTAAAAATAATTTGTTGTCAATTAACTGTAGATTATATTATATGTTTAATATGATATTATTCTAATAAGTGAGTTTATGTTTAATTAAATTTTATTTAAGTTATAAAACACATGATTTTATTATTTTTAAATAATTATCATTGTAAAATATCTCAAAAATATCATATTTGAATTTTTTTAATTATTTATTATTTGTAAATAATTATGATTGTAAAATGTCTCAAAAATATCCTATTTTAATTTGTTTAATTATTTATTTTATTTAAGTTTAAGTGATGTTTACAAACTATCGTTAAATAAGAATATTCTATTAAATATAAGAATATTATTTTAAAGTTAACATTAAAAAAAATCGTTAAAACAAATAATTTATGTTATCTACACACTTATTATATAGAATATATATATCTTTTGTATATGTGATTAAATTTTGGTCTTTTATTATCAGTGAAAATCATGTATTAGACAAACTAACGAATCAATAAACCCAGCAATTTCTCACACGAATCTGCACGACTTACATACTCCAAATTGTGTGACTTACGATCATATAGGATAGATTGCTAGATTTATTAACTCGAAGGTTAATCTAAAAACTTATAACAGTATGTGCCTTCAGATATGATCCATATTGCATACTATCTCTACTTCAGAAATCTCTGAATGAAGGATTTTAGAAGAACATTTTTGAAAATAAACACTCTGGTATTTTATTTCTTCGTAATTCTCTGACTTACACAAGGAGGGATGATGGCCTTATATAGCCACATCCTCCAGCACACAAACTTAACCAAACTTAACCCATCCTAGTCAAAACCAACCATAGTTGGGATAGGATAAGGGATAAGATTCCCTAGACAAGATAAGGGATAGGATTCCCCGAAAAAGACAAAAGCATAGGTAAGGGATAAGATTCCCCGACAAAAGTAAAAGGCTAAACAACAAAAACTTATGGTTGAAATACACATTAATTATTTAAATATTGTCTCATGGCTAGTTTCATAGTCAGAGTCATATGTTGGGTCTTCGTGAAGTGGGTTCCATCCTGTCGATTCGTCATCCTCATCACTGCCAGCTGGAGGACAAGTGTCGTATTCTGTGTACATCACGTTCCATTCGTCTCCTGTGTAATGGAAGAGATAGGGGTCTTACATATCTGTAGGGTCAGCATATGGGTTTTGTGAATCTTCAAAGTAATCATATTTTCGCAAAACTACCCCTTCAGTATCGGTCAATTTGTACAGAGACGGATATTTTTGCTCTAATGTTTCTTTGAGTTTGGTGGCCTGATCTGTTTCATTTTTTGATATATGGAAGGCTTCAAGGGCCCTTGTTATTTTGCAAGTATAGTTGGAAAGGAATGTCTCCCAAGGAGCATCTTCTTCTGGCTTGGGCCACAATTCAGGAGGTATAATCTGGTTTTTCTCAAACAGACTCTTTTGGATGTCCATGTATTCTTGGCCCCCAAGACCACATAATGGTTCTTCTTTTGACCCGTAGACTTCGAATGTTGGATTAGTAACTATATTATGTTCTTCATCGAGCTTGGCATTGAGGCTAAGAAAGAGAACAGTATAACAGTTCATTAGGTTGGCAACATTTGGGCCTGGTGGGTAGAGAAAAGTGGGCCTTTTATTTTGGACCCTTTTCCATTCAGCTGATAAGACCATTTTCCATTCTTCCAACGGGGCGAACCAGGACAAAATATCCATTTGGACTTGGTAAGCTAGCTTGAACCTTTCTTGGTCCAAGAATGATTTTATGGATGTGTGCAAGGCCATAGTTTGTACTTCGACAGCTATGGTGAAGACACTGGCCAGATACCAGAAAAGGTGGGCTATTGGTTTTGGTGTGAAGATAGCATCTCGAGGAGGTAGGTTTTGGGAAAATGGATACTTTGGATGGATTCCAAAGTCATTTTGTATAGAAGGTCCAAGCTTGGAGATCATAAGATTCTGGATAAAGATTACTCTGTGGGTTACTCTTTCTCTGGCTGATTTGTTGGATGATTTTGGAAGGATCTTCTTTGCATTCCGGGGAAAAGATTGGGTGTGTGTGATAGAAGAGGAAGAGGCCATCATGAATATGATTGGGATGGTATGTTGTGATTTTTGGACGACAATGGGGATGGTTCTTGGTGAGTATCCTGAGGCTAGATTTATAGCAGGGGGTGATCTGGATAAGAAATCAGCCACAATATTGTTTTTGCCTTGAATGTGTTTAATGTTAAAGGAATAGTTTTCAAACCAAACTTCCAATCTCAAAAGTTGGGCATTTTTCGTTTTGCTCTTTTTTAGACTAAGCATTCCTTTTGACGCGGCAAAGTCTATTTCTACCAAGAAATGGTGTCCTATCAGATGAAATTCAAATTTTGTGATACCCATCTTAATCGCCAATAATTCTTTAAGGGTAGAGTGATAATGGAGCTGAGAGTCTTTGAAGTGGCCACTCTTGTATCCACATATTTTCTTTTCCCTGTCTTCTCTTGTTCAAGTAGGACCGCTCCCCAATACCGATCACTAGCGTCTGTTTGTAGGATTCTTTTCCCATCAGAAGGAATCTGCAGAGGTGGCAGTGTCTGCATTATCTCTTTTAGCTTTTTGACTGCTATAGTTTTCTCTTGTGACCATGGTGGAGTTTGATTTTTAAGCATGTCGTTGAGTGGTCTTGTCATTTCCGAAAGTCGCAGGACAAAATCCCGTAAATAGTTTACAATTCCTAGGAACTGTTGAATTTGGACCTTTGTGAAGTCCTTTTCGAGAAACTTTAACAACTCTTGGGCTATGTGCGGTTGGGCTTCATATTGGCCTTTAATGAGCTTCATCCCCAGAAAGTCAATTTGGGCTTGTCCAATGATCATCTTTTTTTCGGTTAGCATGACTCCATGGGCTTCTGTGAGAGAAATGAACTGGGCTAGAAGATTTTGATGTGCTTGTTCATCCTCTGAGAAGAGAAATATGTCATCAATGTAGATTAGGGCCTTATCTAGAATAGGGCCATAGATCTTAGTCATGGCCTTTTGGAACAGTGATGGAGCTGTTTTGAGACCAAAGGGAAGGACAGCCCATTGATAGTGGTGGTTTGGAATGCAGAAGGCCATTTGGGCCTATCTTCTTCTTTAATACCCAACTGCCAAAACCCTGCCTTGAGGTCAAATTTTGAAAATATTTGGGCCTTTGACAGGCTTGCAAATAGGGAATTTTTATTTGGTAGGGGGAATTTATCATCTACCAAAAATTCATTCAGAGGCTTATAATTGATGACTAGCCTCTGTTTTCCTTGGGCCTGTTCTGATCTCTTGTTGACGTAGAAAGCATGGCATGCCCATGAAGAGGTGGTTGGTTCGATTAGTCCTTGTTGTTGTAGCTCTTTGCATTCCTCAATTGCCATTTTCTGATGTTCTGGATTCATCACTGGGTGGCTTGCCTTGGTAGGGTTAACATCTTCATTGAGCTTAAATGGTAAACTGATGAAGAACTGATGATTTTTCCAAAGAGGGCGTTCACATTTCTGGAGGAATTCAGCATGACTTGTGGCACAAGAATTTCTATAAGCCTTTGTTTGACTTTGGAGAATGGATCAGGAGGCATGAGAAAATAGTTTGGTATAGATTACCATGGAGCAAAATGTTGTTTGTAACCAAGGTCACCAGGAAGGATTCTCAAACCCTTTTTCTTAGTGTAGACATCAAAACTAATAATTAGATCTTTCCCTGGTAATTTTGAACCAATTACTCTATGAATGATAGAGCATCCTGGGAAGAATTGTAATTTGATTGGTTTACTGATGAGCTCTGTGTTAGGAAAATGTAAATTGCCTCAATGGAAATGGTAAGAAAATGTTACAACTCTATGCAAAATATTACAATAGACAAGGTTGATTAAATAAAGTGTTACAACTCTATAACTAAAAATACAAATAAAACAAATGAAATGAAGAAGATGATGAGGAAGAAGAGAATAGTAAAATACAACTCTAGGCAAAAGGTTACAAATAAAATAAAGTGTTTGGACCAAATGAAAAGATTACAACTCTTAAACAAAATATACAAGTAAATAGAACAAAAGAATAAGAAGAAGAACAATAGAATAAAAAGAATAACAGAAACACAAGTAAACTCTCACTTACACAACCTAAGTGAAGAGGGTTGGGGATCACCAACTTGAACAAGGCTTAATACCTTTGTCCAAGAGCTTATTTCCCCCTCACTCAAGCACTAAGGGATCTCTCTCAGATATTGGAAAAGCTTTCTGGAATTATCAAGCCTCAAGGTGTTTCTAGCCAAGTGCTCTAGTGGATAGAAAATGTTGTGTCTTTCAAGTTAGCTAAAGGCTCCTATTTATAGAGTTTAGAGACACCCTTTGAATTTCAAATTCCACCAACCCCCATGGCTGTTACCAATGTTTAATTGGATTAATATGGAATTAAAAAAGAGATTTGGGAGTTATTTGGGTTTTTTGAGCCGTTCAACAAAGATTGAAAAAACTGAAAATTTGGTCAGTTTTGGCCTGTGGCCGCGGCCAGAGACATTAGTGGCCGCGGCCACTGGTCTCTGACCCACAGGCCACGACCAGTGACCAAATTCAGCACAAAAATTGTGCTTTTTTTCCAAACGGTTCCAAACCCTCCCAAATGATTTTGTAACTCCCAAAACACATTATTGGGGTTAAAATCATATCTCTAACAGCCATATCACATATGGCTTTATGAAATTCATCTCAATATTGTGTAACAACAATTTTACACAATAAAGGGTAATATTTGGAGGTTACAAATTTGTAACACCAAATATGTTACATTATTTGGATATATCTCATATATCTAAATATTGAAACTCTCTATTATATGTTACAATATGTGACACACTTTGTCACATTTATTTAATCTAAAACATTATATTATAAAATAATATAACACTCTGTACAGAAGATGCTTCCATTTGCAGCGTGGAAGAATTGCTTTTCTTTCCTCCAATATTCTGGAGGGAAAACATCAGGGTTCATCATGGTGTATGATGCTCCTGTGTCGAAGAAGGCTGCTACTTTGACTGGCCGAGCATACTTTGTAGAGAGGATCTGCATGGAGATGATTGGCGATGGTTGTATTGTATTGATTGCTGCCATGTGGTAGAATTCATCTGGGGCCTTCTGTTGTTCGAATGCACAGAGGGATTCTGGATTGATCTCGTCATCAGTAGAGAAGATGGATTCTAGATCATTCTCTTCGAGAGATATGCCCATTGTTTGTTGAATGTGGGAGATCAATTTGGTAGTTTTCCCTTTGGGGCATTGTTTGGCATAATGTCCAACCACAGATGAAACATCTGTCAGACTTCTTTCTGAAAGAGGGCTTCCTCCTTAGAAACTTGAAGGAGCGGTGTCCTTTTTCCTTTGAGGATTTAAAGGTCCTAAAGGTTTTAAGCCTTTTCCTGTGTTTCCTTTTTTCTGGAAGGCAGGAACATGCTGATTCTGATTGGCATTTGATTCGTAGTTCCTTTTGGATGCAAACCTTTCCAAGCTTCTTGGATTGTTTCATGAATTCTTGGATAAATTTGTGCTGAGAGCACATCTTTTCCAATGCCTTTAGAACTAGTTGATAGATTTCTCCAATCGTAGCATCAGCTAAGGTTCTTCTTGTTCCCGAGAGAAGTCTGAAGGTTTCTTCTCCTAGTGGTTCTGGTATGGAAGAGAGGAACGCCTGTTTTAGATTTGGGTCATCAATTCCACCTATTTGGTAGAATCGTTGAGTCATCCTTTTGTAATACTTCTCCAAATCTCTCTTATCCATTGAACAACATTTTAGTTTAAAGAATTCTGCACGAAGTCTTTCAGTGACTTGAGCGTCTTGTCCGTAGAAATCAATATACAGATAGGTCAGGGAATTGGTGACAGATGGAAGTTGTGAAAAAGTCATTTGTCTGTAATCGCCCAGACTTGTCCACCAGTCTTGTAGGGTGCCTGTAAAACGGGAAACAAAGTTGAGGAGAATCGTTCCTGTCTGTGCTTCCGGTCTTTGTGATTCTAGGCTGAGCCAAGCTTGAAACTCTTGGAACCTTTGGCACCATTTTGATGGAGGGAGGTCATCTAAAGTAAAAGTTTGAAAATTTGAACCTTTACTTTTTCGTTTTTGGGGAACATGTGGCGTTGTTGATTCATTTCCACTTTCATCTTCACTTGTGATAATTGGTTCGGTCTGTGAGTTTGATTCAGCTGGTTGCACCATCAGATGCAGAAATGTTTCATCATCATCGCTGGACAAAGTTTTATTGGATAAGCTCTCAGGGTCACTTAGTATAGAATCATCAGAAGTTGAGCTTATTTCTTCAGACCAGTCACCCGAAGAATTGTCTGAACTAGTCGAAGAACTTTGATCGTCTGAGTCCATTTCATTTTCTGCGATGTGGAAAGTGCTTGTATGTCAAATCATTTGTGACAGAGGGTTTATGTCTGGATGAAACATAAGTTGCTTGAGTTCATCTGTCGTTTGGCTTGGTGATTCTTTCTTCTTCCCCTTTCTATCTTCTGCTGTTTGTTTTCTTCAAGCATGCGCCTTAGTCTCACAACAGAGTCTTCTTGTATAGATCCAGTAATAGGAAAAGGCTGAGAAGTTTTTGTTATTGTAGCAAACTGCCAAGGGACTGGCGTCATAGTTATCCCGAACGGGGACGAGGTTCCCAAATAGCTAGTTTATGGTGCCTTTGTTGGCTCTTGTTGGCAGAACCGATTCTTAAGGGATTCATATTAGGTTTTGAGGCTCTTCATCTCGGCTTCTTTTTCTAGGAATACTGGCGTCAGAACTGTGTTTGCTTTGATGATAGCTAGAAGCTCTTCATGAGTCTGTTGGATCTTCACAGTGAGTTTGTCAATGACAGTATTCTGGGATTGTTTTTATGCCGTCTCTATTCTGGTATTTAGTATCTCAACTTGTTGTAAGACCTTGTTTTGGGCAATCAAATTTTCTGATTGCCAATTAAGAACTTCTTCAGCCGGAGATATCTGTTTGAGAGTCCCATCTGCGTTCCTGGTTGTAGGGTTTTGAACCATTGGTTGGTGAGAGACTATACCTTGGTCATATTGCTTGTCAAATTTCTTGAGGGGAGGAAAATCTGACTCATAATCAGTAGTAGTCATCATACATACTGATTTTGAGTAGGAAAAGCTTCTCCATGATGTTGCATCCATTTTGCTGCCTTTTTGTAGCATGGCAAAATGTTCTGTTGGGGAGCCGAAAGTGGAGGCTCTTGGGAGCCTGTGGGAGGAAGCTCAATGTCCCATCCAGTTGGTTCTGGAGGAGAGTCATGTAAGCCTTTGGGAGTACAATGTTTGACTATATAGTCAAACTTTCCAGAGGGTTGGCCTAACAATCCTATTTCCTTTTCTCCTTGATCTAGCTGTTGCTTAAGTCATTTTCCTGAGCTCGGACGGTGCTTTGGCTTTGGGAGGTCTTCTTCCACTTTTAGGAAACTATTGCAGTTGCAAACATCCCAATACTTATGTCCATCCGTAGATTCGAAAGCATAAATAAGGCTGCCTTGAGAATCGAAGGATTGGATTTCCACATCAGCTGGTGTGACAGAGGTCATCATATACTGGGTGGTAAAGCAACTGGGAGCCTTGGTTTGAGTCGTGTCAAAGATTATTTTGACAGAGCCATCTTCTCTTTTGTGATAAGATGGTTCAGTAAGAGCCTGGACAACTTTTTGAGGTTGATGGAGCATCTCATAATTTGTTATCCATGAACTAGGCAAAATCTTCATAAGATCATCTGTAGAGATTTGCCTTGGAATATGAGTGCATATTGAAACTTGGGTAGAGTCTACCGAGACCAGTAATGCTTCGTCAGCTGTTGGCAAGGAAAGATCCAGAGCGTGGTCTCCGAGTCTGTATGCAATCTGGTAGTGAAGAGTAGCTCCAATGGAAGTGAGATCTTGGTCAATTCCAGAAAGTTGGACCTCTACTTTGAAAGCATTAGTCAAACGGTTGTCCTTGAGAGACATATTAAAGTTAGGAAACAGTGTGGTTAAACTGTTCCTGCGTTTAATGTAGTTTCTATGGTGGCAATGCTTGCATGTTGGTATTTCCTCATTCGGGTGTCGAGCAGACCCATTCGACAGCCGATTGGAAGGCCCTTTCGGCCATGAAGGGAAATAGCTAAGCGAATGACACCAAAATGTATATGGGTAAATCCTTGTGCAATCCATTCGGGAATAAATTCAGGAGGGATTTGTATAGTGATGAATTGGACCTCAGGAGTAGGTCTTAACTGACACTCTCTAAACTTAGAGACTTGGATATATTCTTTTGGGGCTTTGTAGGATGGTTTGATGAGTGCTTTAATGGAACGGGTAAAAGGAGTAATGGATTTTGGGAATATTTGGTACGGGTTGATCAAGGGAAGGTTGTTATTGGTAATCTTGTTTTCTTCAGGAACATATGATAATTCATAAAGAAAGTCAAGTTTGATGGATGTGGACTTACGGAAAGATGAGGAAGGAGTAAGTGACAAGGGTGATATTGTAGGAGCACTAGAGTTTGCAGAGCTTGTAGATGAGGTTTCGTTTGCCATGTTCTGAAATAGAGACTCATCGGTAGGATAGGATGAAGTATGACTCTGATACCATTAAGGTGTTCCTGATATAAGTGTATTAGACAAACTAAGGAATCAATAAACCCAGGAATTTCTCACATGAATCTGCACAACTTACATACTCCAAATTGCGTGACTTACGATCATATAGGATAGATTGCTAGTAGCTGGTTGGGCAGATGGTTTAGGTCAAGAGTAGCATGTTTGAAGAATTGGAGTGTTTGTAGTACTAAATATATTTATATGTATATATATATATTTATACGTATACATTCACAATTCCCAAATAATTAGTATTAATATATATTATTGAAATGCAGTCTACATGCATCGACATCGAGTAATTTATGTAATATATAATTTAGATTTTAGCACAAATTTTTATTCTAGTCAATTAGATTTTATGTTGTTAAAATTAAGTCATTTCAGATTTAAAAGTAGTTGAAGTAGTTAATAAATTAAATTCAGTTGGTTGATAATTGCTGCACATTTGCACGGTTTTATTTAGATGATATAATAAGGTGAATAGTACCATCATTAAACAAAGTGTAGATGAAATAACTCACTATCAGTCCTAAGACTAATGCATTATGTGACATGGAACAATGACAGAAAAAACATCTCTTTCACAAAAATATATGTAGGGTGTTTCAATAATTGTGATTGTAAAAAAATCAGGGAAAATCTACACTTCTTAAAAAAAAAATTACACTAAAAAGACACAACATTATAATTGCATTTTTAATACATTTTTCATTTTAAAAGGTTACCTTTATAACACATTTTGTTGACGCGGTTCTTCGCCAACAGGTAATTAAGAAAAGAAGAGAAAGGGATTAGTGTTTATGTTGAACCGAAATAGATAAATGATCTTAGAAATGAAATGGTGACTCAATATACGTTTTTTAAGTGGTTCAAAGGTTAAAATCCTTCCACTCCACTAGTCAGTATTATTGCTATATACTGGGTATTCGTTTACAGGGTATTTCTTACAATATAGAATCCAACCCCTTATAACTCTCAGGGTCTCCATATTTATAGGAGAAGGCACCTGAGAGTTGGTAAGAAGGTTATCCCGTGACCTTCTTACCTATCATGTCAACTCTTGGACATTCATGATTAATTCCTAAACCTGACACATAAGTGTGGTCAAATCAATAGGTAAGGGGATAATGGGCCGCACGACCCAACCCAGTCGTGGGTGTTTGAATACGCACGTTCCTGCTGCGTGTCCGAGAAGTCAGGGGTATATCAGACACGTGATGTCTGATATATCCACATTTACCTTGCGTGGTTGACTTTATAAAGGGTCACAGCCTCCAACCCCAGCTCGTACCACGAGCTGGATGATTCCCTCGACCTGTGGTCTTCAGAGTCCAGACTCAGTCCTTAAGCAATCTTGGCGAACCCTTGGGGATGTTCACGTGGTAGTCGTGATTAGGCCGTATCTCAGCTCGCTAATCAGCCCGTGGGAAAATCAGGGCGTACATCTGCCCCCAAGCCCCTGCTTGTGGTGCACGACGTCGCATAGGGCCACAGTTGGGGCTTTTAGGCTTCCCCAAGAACTCTTCATATCCCACAATCTATGCAAGCGCCGAATACGTGGAACATCGTGGTTGGTGACGGTACGTCTTCCGAGAACGGCATTTAATGGCCTAGCATATACCCAGCCGTCGTTTCGCCTTTCGAGTGGAGGGCCTTGGATCCCACATCAGGGCAATCCAACGACCCTCTTCACGTGACCCTTCACGCATATAAAAAGGGGTGGCCACCTTACGCATGGGCCACCCGTTCATTTGAAATTTTTTAGAAATTTTCCTCTTCTTCTCTCTTCATCTTCAAAAGAAAAAACCCTCTTCTTCCCGACCGCCATTCCTAACGCTCAAGAAGTTCAGGCGCAAAGACTCCTTCGAAGCCTTGGAACCAACTACTCCGACGAAGCCCCGACCAGGCGATACCTTCATCCACTTCCCAGCCAAACACTCTGTAAGTCTCCTGACTGTGCATGTTTTGAAATTATTTTTTACTGTAGCTTAGGTAAATATTTAGTGTAGCCGCATGCAAGGGTTTGCTGGGTTTTATGGGAATGAAGGGTGAAAGCCTTTTAGGTTAGGGTATCTTTGCAGTAGAAAACCGTTTAGGAGCATGGTTTACAGGATGCATTTTCTGGGAAAAATTTCTGGGTAGGATTTTTGGTATGCTGGTTTAGAGTATTTAGCATTTTTGGGTGCAAAACCGAGTAGCTTAGGGGACACGCTTCACAGGCGGTTTTTCCTTCCTTGCCTACTGAAACTTTCCTTCCAAGGAAAATTCTATCCTGACCCTCCATACACACGAATTCTGAGTAATCGGGGATTTGTTGGGAGAACCGCGTGGTCTCACTCTCCACGGGCTGGGCTTACCTCAGCTCGTGTCAAAGAAACACATTCAGATTCTCTTCCACCTTAGGTCGCCTTTCTCTAAAATTTCTTCTTTTTGTTTGCTAGGCGACCAGATGGGACCCAAGAAGAATGCTCCCAAGAAGCCTGTAGGAAGCTCGTCCTCTCGTCAAGACAAAGGAAAGGAGGTGATGGCCGAATCCCCGATCCTCAACTTCGGGCCAGTGGTGGAACAGGAGCTCGAGGTGGCTCCTGACGCGTTCTTTGAGGCGGAGAGGATTGTTTCAAAGATCACTGACCAGGCGAGGGTCAACAAAATATTCCTCTCCCATAACATCGGGCCAGGGAGAGGATCCGTGGTTTCCCGTCCTCCTTTAGAAGGCGAGCGGAGCTGTGCGCCGCTTGATGAGGCGTTCTCAGCCTGGAGCGACGAGCACTTCAAGACGGGGGCCTTCCTCCCGTTGGATCAGTACTTCGCTGATTTCCTCAATTACGTGAGGTTGGCCCCATTCCAGCTCCCCCCCAACTCTTATCGGCTATTGGCGGGGTTAAGATATTTATTCTTGAAACAGGAGTGGGAGGTCCCCACTCCTGCAGACATTTTGTATTTTTTCTGCCTTAAGGCCAGCCCGGAGTAGCGAGGGCGAGGCGACGGGTTTTATTACTTAACTCGGTTCCCCAACACGGCTGCGGTCATCGAGCTCCCCAGCCACCCCAACGACTTCAAAGATCAATTCTTTATGTCGACGTGGTTCCGAAACTGCGAGCTCCACTACTTCAATCGTCCTCGTAAGTGCTTTTCAACCTTAGCTCGTAAGTTAAGTATCGTTTAGCTCCCCTCTTATCCGCTTCTGACTTAGGATAATTCTGCAGCTATCTTCGCGAGGACAGAGAAATCTGTGACCCTCGGGGCCATATACGAGACACTGGCAGGCTTGCCCCCCAGTGAAAAATACTATCGTCAGCTCGTGACTGACGAGACGATGGTGGCCTGTAAGCTGATCTCCCCAGGCTAGACTCTGAACTTGAGGAGGACCCGGGCGCTTCCCCCAGCTCGCGATACTAGGCCTATCATCGTGGAGGAGGTCGCAGGGGACGAAGATGAGGAGGACGAGGAGGACGAGGTTCCCCTCGTGAGGAACAGGAAGCGGGCGTTGGAGGCCGCCCAGAGAACGGACGAGGAGAGGATTCGATCCGGAGCAGCCGCGGGTCCTTCTGGCCAAGGTAACCCTTATATGTTTAGGAATTTAGATAGGGCCACTACCGACCCTCAGCTAGCTAGGTTCAATCCCAGATAGCTCGTCCAACGTCACCGAAGTGATCCGGACCTGGATACAACCCTGCTTCACTGTGTCGACCAGCTCGTGCTGGATTACCAAGATAGCCGCCCTAGGGGTACCGTAGTCGTAGATAACACCCTAGCCTTTAGGTCGATCCTATTCGAGGAGTATGGGACCAACCTTCGGTCATGGCCATCACTCCGGAGGGGTGCCGTAGCTCCGGGACTAAGGCAATATGTAGAAGAATCTAGCCCGGAACCAGTGTCGGATCCAGAACTTGTGCCAGCTCAGGAAATAATCGACTTAGATTCTCCCTCAGGAGCTCCGGGGCCGATGGTCGTAACCATAGGCTCTTCTTCTACCTCGGGGGGTAGGATCCCTTTTAGTATATATATATATACTTTAATTTCTCTTTTTCCCTTTGTTTTTGTTTTTGAATGGCTGCTAACTTGTGTACTAACCATATCTTTGTTTGACAGAAGAGATGTCTCAGCCTGGAGGGAGTCTGCGAGCTGCGTTCGCTGGGGGGAATCCCTCAGCCAGGGCCTCTGGGCCCAAAATGAAGAAGCCCCGGACTTCAAAGAAAACCACTGGGACCCCACCCAAGTCTCCTGCAAAGGAGAAAGAGCAACCCCCCGCCGCTCAAGTCGTGGGAACTATTCCTCCTGCTGCAGGGGGGAGCAGCATGCCCCCACCCCCTTCGCGAGCTCCGGCCTTCATCCGGGACACAGGGGCGGAGCTTGGGCTTCAGAAATTTCAACCTCCGAGGTGCGCATCCCGGTTGACCCCCAAGACCTGGAGAAGATTCCAGAGGCCTTTCGGGGGACGGTGTATGAGACGGCGAGCTACGCCGTCAGCCACATCTACAAGTTCCACGAGAAGGATCTCAGGGCCATCGAAACCAGGAGCTCGGTGGGCGTGCTGGAGTCTTCACTAGGCATGGCCCTAACGGTAAGCTAACCTCAACCTTTTATGGTTTTTGATTATCATGCCTTGCCCTGTTTTTCCTTTCTCCCTTCTCTTTTTTTTTTCAAAGGCATGTGCCTCTCCGTTTTCGCAGAGCGCCGCTGCCCTTCATCGGAGCATAGCCAGGACCAAGGCCCCGCTCGAGGAGATGAGGAGCGAGCACCAGGCGATTGTGGCCAACCACCAGACCTCCTTGCAGACGGCTAAGGACGCCTTGGTGGCCGCGCAGGCCGAGCTGGAAGAGGCCCGTCCCAAGCTACAAGAGCTCGAGACCACCAAAGCCGCCCTCGCGGCCTCGCGGGCCGACCTAGACAGTGCGAAGGCCAAGACCAAGGCCACCCTGGAGGCCGACCAGGCAACTTCAGGCACCGCCATGGAGGACATGTTCTACCATTGCTGGGCCTATAACCAGGACGCTGACTTCTCCTTCTTGGCAGCGGACGTCTGGGAGCCCTTGCTGGAGAAGTTCAAAGCTCGCCTCGAGAAAGAAGCACCTTCCGAGGCCGGGGAAGTCTCTGGGGCAGCTGAGCAGGGTGAGACGGTGACCTCCAAGGGGCCAATTGGTGGAACCTAGGGCCTTTCCATTCTGCCCCCACTCTTTCATTCTTATTTTTTTTGTTGTTGTAATTTTTGCATGAGGTGTTTCCACCTCGAGACAATTAATTTTTACCTTTAAATTGGTTAACTCCCTTTTGCCACTACGCATTTCAGTTACAATTTTTTCAAAAACTTAGTTCGCGTTAACTTTTATCAATATCTCGTGCTCTTTAGGAATAACAACGATCAATAGATTTAAATCAACTTCTAAGTTTTTTGACCTGGTTATATCCAAGAACTTAATTTGAAAACTTAGTTCGTGTTAATTTTTATTAATATCTCGTGCTCTTTAGGAAGAACAACGATCAATATATTTAAATCAACTTCTAAGTTTTTTGACCTGGTTATATCCAGGAACTTAATTTGAAAACTTAGTTCGTGTTAATTTTTATCAATATCTCGTGCTCTTTAGGAAGAACAACGATCAATAGATTTAAATCAACTTCTATGTTTTTTGACCTGGTTATATCCAGGAACTTAATTTGAAAACTTTGTTCGTGTTAATTTTTATCAATATCTCGTGCTCTTTAAGAAGAACAACGATCAATAGATTTAAATCAACTTCTAAGTTTTTTGACCTGGTTATATCCAGGATAGGACTTAGTTCGCGTTAATCCTTATCAATATCTCGCGTTTTTTAAGAAAAACAACGATCATTCGATATGAATCAACTTCTAAGTCATTAAGGAGACCTGGTTATATCTAGGTACCATATGCCCCCCAAGTAACTGGGAAAGGGTCTTTCGTGGTTACTTTAGATTACACTTGAAAACATGTACAAATATAAACGAAAATTTAATTCTCATTGCTTAATACATAAAAAATGGCCTTTTAGGCCTTACAAGTGAATCATTGATAATATCTCTTCAAATGGATGGCGTTCCAAGTTCGTGGGACTGCCCCTCCATCTAGCCGAGCTAATTTATAAGTTCCTTCTTTAATGACCTCGATGACTTGATATGGCCCTTCCCAGTTCGGTCCCAAAACTCCATCTTTGGGATCCTTACTGGCCAAGAAAACTCTCCTGAGGATCAGGTCGCCAACGTTAAAGGCGTGATTTTTGACTTTTGAGTTGAAATAGCGAGTGATTTTCTGCTGATAATGGGCGAACTGGAGTTGCGAATCCTCTCGTCTTTCATCAATCAAGTATAAGGAAGTGCACAGTAGCTCGTGGTTGCGACCCTGGTCGTATGACTGGACCCTATGCGAAAGTACCCTAATCTCCACAGGGAGGACTGCCTCACTCCCGAAGGTCAGGGAGAAAGGAGTATGACCTGTAGGAGTCCGATGCGAGGTCCGGTATGCCCAGAGAACCTGGGGGAGCTGTAATGGCCAGACCCCCTCCACTTCGTCTAGTCTCTTCTTGAGGCTCACCTTTAACGTCTTGTTGACAACCTCGACCTGGCCGTTTGCCTGAGGATAGGCCACGGATGAGAAACTTTTCACAATTCCGTACCTCTCACTAAACTCGGTGAACAGGTCGCTATCGAACTGAGTCCCATTGTCGGAAAAAATCTTCTTGGGCAGCCCGAATCGGCAGATAATGCTCTTAACCACGAAGTCAAGGAATTTTTTGGAAGTTATCATTGCCAAAGGTTCTGCCTCAGCCCACTTCGTAAAGTAGTCGATGGCCACCACGGCGTAACGGACCCCACTCTTTCCAGTAGGGAGGGCGCCAACCAAGTCGATCCCCCAAACCGCAAACGGCCATGGGGATGAGATCATCTTCTGCTCGGCTGGGGGAGCTCGGGCAACTGTGGCAAATCGATGGCACTTGTCGCACTTCTTCACGTATGAGATCGAGTCCTTGGACAGAGTAGGCCAGTAATATCCTTGCCTCAAGATCTTCAAGTCCAAGCTTTTCCCCCCAGTGTGATCTCCGCAAAAACCCTCATGCACTTCCTGCAGAATGGCCTTTGCTTCGCCTGGAAGAACACATCGTAGGAGAGGTAGGGAGTTCCCACGTCGGTATAACACCCCATCTACTATAGTATACCTGGGAGCTTGATACAGAACTCGCCGCGCATCATTACGCCCTTCAGGTAGTTTTCCCTCGACGAGATACTCAAGGATGGGGGTCATCCAGGTCGGCCTGGCGTCGATCATCTCAACCTCCGTCCTGACTTCTTCTGTACTTGGTTTCTCCAAGAATTCTATCGGCACCAACCCCAAGGTCTCCGTCTCCCTGGAGGTGGCGAGATTGGCGAGAGCGTCCGCGTTGGCGTTCTGCCCCCGAGGTATCTGCTCGATCGAGCCTCGCCCGAATGCGGACAGCTCAACTTTTACCTTTGCTAGGTAGGCAGCATCTTGGGTCCTCGTGCTTGATATTCGCCCAGAACCTGGTTTACCACGAGCTGGGAGTCACTGAAGCACTGGATAGAGCTCGCCTTCAGCTCCTGGGCTATCCTTAGCCCGGCCAACAAAGCTTCGTACTCGGCCTTGTTGTTGGAGGCCTTGAATCCGAATCTCACCGCCGAGTGGAATCTATGTCCCTCAGGGGATAACAAAATGATTCCAGCTCCGGAGCCATTCTCGTTGGATGAACCATCCACGAAGATCCTCCACGACGCCTGGGACGAGGTGACTTGGGGTGAGTCTTCTGCAGGATCCTCCCAGAATCCTGTGCACTCTGCTACAAAATAGGCCAGGGCCTGACTTTTTATAGCAGTTCGCGGAGTGTACAAAATCTCGAACTGACTGAGTTCGACGGCCTACTTTAACAGACGTCCCGATGCTTCAGGTTTTTTCAAAACCTGCCTTAAAGGCTGATCGGTCATGACGTGTATTGAGTGGGACTGGAAGTACGGCCTGAGCTTTCGAGAGGCCGTGATAAGGAAGAACGCTAATTTCTCCATCAACGGGTACCGGGACTCAGCTTCGAGAAGTCTCTTGCTGATGTAGAAGACTGGCTTCTGAATCCGGTCTTCTTCCCTGACTAAAACGACACTGGTTGCATCCTCCATGACAGCCAGGTAGAGAAAAAGAGGCTCTCCTGCTTTTGGTTTGGATAGTACGGGTGGCTCGGCCAAATGTGCCTTTAGGTCGAGGAAAGCGCTTTCGCACTCTTCTGTCCATTCGAACTTCTTATTTCCTCGGAGCAGGTTGTAGAATGGCAAGCACTTATCGGTGGATTTTGAAATAAACCGATTGAGGGCTGCCACCCTTCCTGTCAGGCCCAAGACATCTTTGCGCGACCTGGGTGAGGGAAGCTCGAGTAATGATCTGATCTTGTCGGGGTTTGCCTCGATTCCCCGGGTATTGACGATGAAACCCAGGAATTTTGCCGATGCGACTCCAAAAGTGCACTTCTGTGGATTTAGCCTCATGCCATACTCCCGTAGTATTCTTAAGCACTCTTCCAGGTCGGAAACATGGTTATCGGCAGTCTTTGACTTGACTAGCATGTCATCAACGTACACTTCCATGTTCTTCCCGATCTGGTTTGCCAACATTCTATTCACTAACCTTTGATACGCAGCTCCAGTGTTCTTCAGCCCGAAGGGCATGACCTTGTAACAATAAACGTTAGTCGGGGTCATGAAGCTGGTGTGCTCCTGGTCCGCCGGATTCATGGCGATCTGATTGTAGCCTGAGTACGCATCCATAAAGGACATGAGCTCGTGCCCCGTCGTGGCATCCACCAATTGGTCAATCCTTGGCAATGGAAAACAATCCTTAGGGCAGGCTTTATTCAGGTCGAAGAAGTCCGCCATTTCCCGTTGGGCTTTGGGACCAGCACGGGGTTGGTGACCCAAATCAAAAACTTGGCTTCACGGATAAAGCCGCATTTCTTGAGCCGGGCGACTTCTTCCTCTAAGGCTTCAGCCCGGGTTGTTCCTAGGCGTCTCTGCTTCTGGGACTTTGCAGGAACACTTTTATCCAGATGAAGTGTGTGCATGATGACACTCAGGCTGATTCCCACCATGTCCTTGTGTGACCACGGAAACACATCCAGGTTATCCCGCAGAAATCTGATCAGCTCCGCTGTCCTCTCGCTGCAGAGGTTTTTTCCGAGCTTGACCATCCATGATGGGTTCTGCAGATCGATGTTTACTTCCTCGAGCTCCTCAATAGCTTGGAGCTCGGATCTGTCCTCGCCTATTCGGGGGTCAATATCCTCACTTAAGACGATATTTTCCCCTTCGGCGCTTTGAGGTTTTTCAATCTCAGGACCAGCCAAGGGGTCCCGAGATTCCTCTTCACCACTTTGGATGGCCATTGCCAGCTGCCCAGGCTTTGATTTTCCCTTCATGGAAATGTTGTAGCATTCCCTGGCAGCAAGCTGATTGCCATGGACAGTGCATATTCCCGTGGAGGTAGGAAATTTCATCGCAAGGTGGCGAATGGACGTGTCGGCGTCAAAGGCTATGAGCGTGGGCCGTCCCAAAATTGCGTTGTACGCAGCGGAGCAGTCGATGACCACGAACTCGAGGATTTTGGAGACTGTCCGAGGTCCTTCCCCCAGGGTGATCACCAGCTCGATAGTCCCTATAGCCGCTGATCCTTCTCCTGAAAAACCATACAGTATCATGGAGGTCGCCTTCAGCTCGGCGACAGTCAAACCCATCTTCCCTAATGTGGACCGAAATAGGAGGTTCACTGAGCTCCCATTGTCGATCAGCACCCTCCTAACCCTCCGATTAGTGAGCTGAACTGCTACGACCAGAGGCTCATTGTGCGGGAACTGGACATGGATCCCATATTCTCCTGTAAAAATGATCGGTTGTCTCTCCAATCGCTGCTGCTTTGGTTGACGCTGCTCCGGGACGAACTCTACTTCGTTATGCACCTTGAGTTCGTTTACGTACCTCTTCTAGGAGCCTTTGCTTGTGCCAACCATGTGCGGACCTCCAGAGATGGTGGATATCTCCCCTCCTATCACGGGAGGAGGGACGTCCTGATCTTCCCGAGACCCAGGCTGACCGACTGGGACTTCTGGAGCAGGTCGACTTGCTGGAACCTTGTTCTGCGCGTACTGGGCCAAGGGGCCGGCTCGGATGAGAGTCTCTATCTCATCTTTCAAATGCCTACAATCATCAGTATTGTGGCAAACATCATTGTGAAAACGGAAAAACTTGAAGGTGTCTCTCTTCCCCTTTTGGTGCTTCAACGAATCGGGCCTCTTCCAGGGGAGGTGAGTAGAGTTGGCTAGGAAGATATTCTCCCTAGACTGGGTGAGCTCTGTATAAGTCGCGTGGAAGGGCTTAAACTTGTCTATGGACTTATTCTTCTTTTGGCTGTGCTGGCTGCCCTCGCCATTCCCCTTTCTTTTGCCTCCACCGAGCTGGTTGTTCTGTGCGACGTTTTGGGTCGCTGCCATGACCTCCGTCCCCACTCCAGCGGACTGATCAGGGACCTGGCTGGTCCCTGCAGCTGAGGCTTCGACCTCCTCCAAGTTGATCCATTCCTGGGCCATGTTAAGGAATTCGTTAACCGAGCTAACTCCCTTTATTTTTTATATCTTTCCAGAGTTCCCCTCCGACGAGGATTCCAGTTCTCATGGCCATGAGCTTGGAGCTATCATCCGCGTCTCTGGCCCGAGTAGCGACGTTCGCAAATCTGCTCAGATAGGCCTTCAGAGTTTTACCGGGCTGCTGCCTCACGTTAGCCAGAGAGTCGGCCTGAACACGGGCAGCCTGGGAGGCTCGGAATGCCCTTTTGAAGTCAGCCGAGAAAGTTTTCTAGGAGTTGATTGACTGTCTTTTGCCTTGCTTGAACCACTGCCTGGCTGGTCCAGTCAGTGTGGAAGGAAAGATTAAACACCTCAGCTCGGGGCCAATGTTGTGGGCCATCATCAGGGTGTTGAACATCCCCAGATGATCCGACGGATCTCCGTCTCCATTGAACTTAGACAGGTGCGGCATACGGAAACCAGGTGGGTAAGCCGTTGCTGCTATGCTGGGGGCGAAGAGCTCCATCTCGTCCCCTGAATCATATTCATCTTTTTCTTTCTCCGATAGGAGCTTCCTCATCAGCTCCTCCTTCTGGGCCAGGCGCTCGAGGGTTTGGTCCCGATTTCCTTGGTTATTCCGGGGCTGTTCAACAGCTCCGGACCCATTGTACATATTTGGTGGGTTATTGCCCCTCCTATCTTGAGATAGGTTATTTGGGGCATTCCAGCCGTTACGTACTTCGGACAGGGCTCCCCCTGAGCGAGCATGGCTGTCTCCTCCTGTTGGCTCCCCTTTATGAGAGTTAAGGCGATCTCGCAGGTCGCCCCCCTGGGTGGCTTGTGGACTTTGTGCCGAGCTCAAACGCTGACGCAGGTCTCCGCCAGAAAGGTCACTCCGGCGACTGCCGGTCCAGTAGCTCCTGCTAGAGAGGCTCGGAGCTCGCCTTTGGTGTTGAGGATCTGGGCTTTCGCTCGGCGCCCTGCTACGTCGGGAAGGTTCGGCTGATGGCGGGTTTCTCCTGCTACTTCCATAGGCTGGAATATCTCAGACGGGCCGAGGGGGAGATGGATATCTGCTTGGAGACGGAGGATGCCTGACCGGAGAGGCGATCCTAGTTCCGTCAGGATGGATCAAATTAGGTGGGGGCCTTTCGGCCCTGCCAACCTGCGGGTCCCGGGCCTGGCGGTCTGGACGAGGCGCAGGATGGCTGTTGGGGACGGGCTGACGTTGCGAGCCCTCCCCGGACCTCCTTCTAGAATTTCCTCGAGCTCTCCTGGGTGCGCTCGAGGCTGGTTGGGAGCTAGGAGTTGAAGTTCTGACTGAACGACTGTACTTCTGTTGTTCGGCTCTAGGCATTTCTCTGAAGTTTGCCTCTCGATGGTGCGACGAAGGAGTGGAGTTGGCTGTCGGAAGTCTGTCCGAGCGGCTATGCCTGGACCGGTTACCCTGGCGAGACTTAGGAGCCTCGCCTTGCCTCTCTTCGACGTTAACGTCGGTTGTGAGAGGGGGTATTCGGGCCAGCACATCCTTGATCTGCTGATTAGCTATTGCTAGCTAGCTCCTCAGCTGAGCATTCTCCATTTCCAACGCAGTGTAATAACATGGGTTTGGTTTAGGTGGCCGGGGCGCCGAACTTCCAGTGTCACCTTGGCTCGCCAGCTGTTTTCCTGGCCGCTGTTGGACTTCAGGAATTTGTTTGTCGGGGATGGTGATATGATGAGCCTCCTGCCCATCATGTTGTTCCGTCTCGTTACCATGTCTGGATCGAGTAGTCACCATAGTTGGATGTTTGCGGCAGCACTAATCTGACTTGCTCTCAATGAAATCACCAAACTGTTGATGCGGTTCTTCGCCAACAGGTAATTAAGAAAAGAAGAGAAAGGGATTAGTGCTTATGTTGAACCGAAATAGATAAATGATCTTAGAAATGAAATGGTGACTCAAAATACGTTTTTTAAGTGGTTCAAAGGTTAAAATCCTTCTACTCCACTAGTCAGTATTATTGCTATATCCTGGGTATTCGTTTACAGGGTATTTCTTACAATATAGAATCCAACCCCTTATAACTCCCAGGGTCTCCATATTTATAGCAAAAGGCACCTGGGAGTTGGTAAGAAGGTCATCACGTGACCTTCTTACCTATCATGTCAACTCTGTGACATTCATGATTAATTCCTAAACCTGACACATAAGTGTGGTCAAATCAATAGGTAAGGGGATAATGGACCGCACGGCCTAAACCAGTCGTGGGTGTCTGAATACGCACGTTCCTGCTGCGTGTCCGAGAAGTCAGGGGTATATCAGACACATGATGTCTGATATATGCACGTTTACCTTGAGTGATTGACTTTATAAAAGGTCACAGCCTCCAACTCCAGCTTGTACAACGAGCTGGATGCTTCCCTCGACCTGTGGCCTTCAGAGTCCAGACTCAGTCCTTAAGCAATCTTGGCGAACCCTTAGGTTACCTCGAGCTAAGGAGGTAGGACCTTACGATGGAAGCTCCGGTCTTGGGGATGTTCACGTGGTAGTCGTGATTAGGCCGTATCTCAGCTCGCTAATCAGCCCGTGGGAAAATCAGGGCGTACACATTTAAAAAATAAATTTACATTTTAAATTTTTTAATGAATATCAATTTATTTTATTTAGTTTTATACACTCTCATTAATTAAGGAATATTATCACACTAACTGAGAGGAAAAAATGTTATAGTGTTATACTCCCACACTAGCAACCACTTCCATTATCACAAGCGACGACCCACTACAAAAATCTTCACTTTTGCTAGAGCCTTTTAGCATTGGCAAAAATAAATATTTGGCACTGACAAAGAAAAAAAGAACTTTGCCAGTGGAAAATAGCACCGACAAAAATTGCATGAAAAAATTCATGGGTAATACCAATTTTTGCTTGGTCATTCAAATAGATGCTGCAAAAATTGTTATACCAATGCTTAAAGACGCTACCAAAATGCGTGCTGTCGGCATTCTTCGGTGAGGGATGGTGTCAGGGGCCAAAAATTGTTGGTGCTTTTAGGTTCTTTTCCAGCGCTTTTAGGCGTCGGTGATGATGGATTTTTCGATGTTACAAGGAAAGCACCGAAAAAGTCTTTTGGTGAGGTTTTCTCTTAGCGCCAAAAAAAACGTCTAGAAAACTATCTACAGTTTATGTTTTCTTACAAAAATTGATTTTATAAATAATTCTTTTTAAAATTAAATTGTTTGTACTTGTTTTTTAAAATCAAATTTGAAATATTTTCAATTGTAACCCAACTCAATATATATTAAAATAAGATTTATAGAATACAAGCTTCATCATAGTAACATAACAATACATATACTTAATAATGTAGGATGTTCTAATTATAGATATAATTTGTTCTAGGTTCTTAAGAAGTTCTACATGTAGGAAAAACATATTACAGAATCTTTATTTATTTTTATGTGATTTACATATTATCAAGCAAACATGTAAATTCCCAGAACATGCTCCTATGAAATTGATACAAATACAGAGGAAAGTAAAAACTTACATTACGCAGCGAAACTGGAACAACTCATTCCTTCAATCTCTCTAACCCTTGATTCATTTCTGTAGCAGAGTATTATCAAGAGATTGAACTAGATCAGCAACACAGTCTTCCTCACCAAGCCTTTGATCAACCTAGTACTAGTGTGTTCTGGTTCTCAACATATGAGATAGAGGTCTAGAAGAGAAGAAGAAGAATGAGTGGCTAAGAAATGATTAGACTGTCTAGATTTTCACTTACCCAATGAATCATTTGAGACTTACTTCCTTCTCAAAATCCTAGATATCATATTTCTTATATGGTCAACTTAATGAGCTTTATTTAAATTTAAATTAATTAAAATAATAAACAAAAAATAAAAGCCTTGGGCTACCATAAATGGACTTGGGCCCAATCTCTGTGTTTTGAATTTAAATCTTAATTGGGTCTAAATTCAAAACATTATATTAATTAATTAATTAATTAATTAAATCCTGATTCAAATTAACTAATTATAATTTTGAAACTTGATTTAATATTATTTATTTATTTTGATACAAATTTATCAATATTAATAAATTTACCAAAAAATTCTCTTTTATTCTCTAAATCTCATATCTCTGTAAATTTTTCAAAATTGACCTAGTCAACTTTAAAAATCCTAATTGATAATTAAATCAATTAATTGAGATATTCTAGATGATTTGCTCAAAGGTGATGGGGGATCATGGATCCATGAAATCAAGCTCCAATAAGTTACTATGAATTTATTTACGAATAATTTCACTACCTTATTAATTCATCGTGACTCCACTATAGACTCGGAATTGAACTCTTGAATTCATAGAACGTATTTTCCAAACCATAAATACGTTATCCATTGTTATAACCATTACAGTCAGTCAATCCTCTATCGATGACTTACTAACGAGCTGAGTGAAAATTACCGTTTTACCCCTCATAAGTATTTTATCCTTAACTCCCACTTACTTCCTTATAAATGATATTTCCGTGAACTTAATCACACAAATGAGATCTCAATCATTTAACCTTTTGAACAAAGAAATTAAGGAAATCATCTTTTTACTTCTCACACAGAAGTTATAGATTTCATATCTATGAATAATACTCCCACTCAATTACACTACTAATTTTCCAAGATGTAAGTATGAGCTAGACCGTAGGGTAAGCTGTTAACAAACAAGTCAAAAGATTTAAATAATATGATTAGCAGAATATTATCACTCAGAATTAAGATTGACTTAACCTATGGCCAACGTTGTGACATTGATTAGATTCGATAACAACCATACTTATTTATCAATCAATAATCAATATCGGTCCTAGTCCGATGTAACCAAATACATCCAATCTTATCTACTTGGTCAATGCCTTGGACAAGACATCACACCTCGAATGTGTAAGTAGTTCATATCGTAGATTGTCTAATCAGTGAAAATCCAATGCACTGATCTAATCTTAGGACTCGTTCTTTTGAACATATAATTACAACTATAATCAACTTTGACCTAGTCACTATAATTGTAACTATCCATATGTTCGAGATTTTATAAATGTTTCTATTATTTCAACAATCATGTATTAAAACAAGCAAGCAACACGGTTGTCAAACTAAATGATATCTACTACTTTTATTGACAATATGAAATCAAGTTACATATCCGACATAGTTTTATAAGAGCATTAAACCCAACACTACACACATAATAATGCAAATAAAATACTAATAGGGAGGATGATTTTCATTTACGGAAGGATCTTCACCAAGAGCATGTTGGGGTGGTTGATACCCTGGTTGGAAATGAGGAGGAATTTGTGCCAACTGAAAACCAGGTATGAGCTGCTGAAGTTGTTGCATCTATTGATGTAAGGTGAAGATGAAATTTGACGTTTCAGTGAGTCTAGAGGTCGTCTATTCAAGCCTTATGTTCTAGGTCTGATGTTGGTCATGAAGTTGGCTAACTTCTTTATTGGCCTACTGGAGCTCCAACTAGATATACTAATAATTTTTTTTTCGTCAAATGCCTTTAGCCTTGGAAAAGTGCCATAACCTCTTTGGTAATGAGACCGCTTACCTATTACATGTGTCATAATGTTCTAAGTCTCGATGGACAAAAACTGTTGCAGCATCACCTCCACAAGATGCATCAAACTTGGTAGTGGGCACTGGTTAAAACGCTTGAATCTAAGTCATCTCATTCTAATGAAAAAAAAATGGAATTGTTAAAATTAATGTAAGATAAAAATATATATAAATACTAATGAGCTAATCTAAACAAAATTGTATAACTAAAAATAAATTGTAACTTAAAAATATAAACACTAATTGAGATAATAGAAACATACATGTTTGTCTTGAGCATACTCATTTATTCACTGAGTACCTTTGCGATGGAGCTTATCAAAAGTGTCTATGACACTTGGAAGCTCACCAGTATGTGGATTAGCCTAATAAATATTTAGTTTTAAGTGTAGTTAGTATCTTTCTACATATTTTTGATATATTATAAATGATATAATAATATACTTGATCATGAACGTTAGCACAATTGATTTGGATCCCATCCTCCACGAAGTTGCATTTTCTTTTGATTCTCCGTATTTTTAGTAGAAAGTGCCTTTAAAGAAAATTAATTTAATTAAATAAGGATATTAATGTAAATGCTCATAAATTTATGTAAATAATTAATTTAATTTGTACCTTATGCTCTTCAGTATTCTAGTAGGTAATTAGAAAATAGCAATCTTCTAGGGTAACCCCATGTAAGGTGTTGCATTTGCTTGCTAAAGATCCAACTTTTCAATATTTTCTAACCAGAACTATTTCATATCATGTCTCTAATCATGAAATCCTTTCATCATTAGTCATTATTATACTACTAAAAAAAACATCAATTTTCCAAATAGAATTCTTACTTGACATAGTGATCGACTTCAATGCAATTTTTCAATATGTACCACTCCATATTTATCTTCAAATGTATTGGTAGCATCATAGTTAGTCTTTTACCAATAAGTCGACTGGCATGCTTGAATACAGAGAACTCACTATTTGACTTTGTTGTACGCCGAAATAAACACGAATTGAAAAACTCAGTTCCGGGTACAGCTGGTAGATGAGCGAATGGAGAAAGTGAACATGTAGAGCATCTAGCTAACTCTGGCGTAAACAGTTTGAGTCAAACTCGATAGTACGACAACCAAATAATCTCCGGGTCGCCTAGTGCGCCAATAACCTAGTTCGAGAATCGTGATGACTAGATTGCCTTCTAGGTACTCTTAACTTGGCCCATGTCTAGTTTCGTTAGCTCTTTGACACCCAGCACAAGGAAATTTTCCAGCTCCCGAAAGCCTGATCATGAGGCATAGTGAAGGATCCCAAAAGACTCGTAGATTCCTTATATGCTCATTAATGCCCAGATGGTATTACACATTTATTACCTGAGATAACAGATGTAAATTCCTTAGGAAATCATATCCCTATGTAAATGGGATACTATTCTAATTCATTATTTACCATATTTATGCACGCGGTTACCCAAAGCTGTCAAGGAAAACCCACTATAAAAATCAGGGGAATGGACAGGAAAATGGACTGCTTTTTCATATACTGAAACTCTGCTGAAATTGTAAGAAACTGTTTCATCCAGAGCCTTAAGAGAGATTAATAATATTGTCTCGTGGACTAGGTGGATTTTAACCACTGAACCACGTTAAAGTGTGAGTGTTTGAGGTATTGTTCATTTGATTAATTACTGTTTAGTAAGAGAGCACTAATATCTCCGTTGTCAGATTTCTTAATCCACTGTTCGCAAAAAACTGCGTCAACAAGTTGGTGCTTTCGTTGAGAGATCATTAGTGCTTAATCCCATACGCAAAGTTTCATTCAACATTCACCATGGTGGTCACCCTGCCTATGCATGATAATGAAATGGAGCAACCTAGTGATCAGGAGGCGCATCATATAGCCGTTTCCGTTGGAAAAGGCCCAGACGCACAACAACGTCCTGGAAAGTAACATGTGTACCAAGACAATACTGGGAGTTCAACATTGTTATCCATATATTCAACCTATGACACGTGGTAGGGCCAAACGGGCCCATGCGTCCTCAGAAGAGGTCTGGGCCCAACTTGGGCCCAGTGACCAATGAATCAGGAAACCTTAACGGCCAAGACCATACTAAGCCCGATGATGGGCAAGTAGCATAAACATAGTAAGGGGGCCAGACCCAAGGTGCAGGCCCATATTTTCTCCCTGACCACTATCAACCTACCTCCTCTGGGATGTCAATGGTGATGGCGGATGTCTCGCTCCAGGAGACGGATCCCATTAGGTGGGATCCAAGAGAAGATGTCATCAACAAGGTAGTCGCCATGGTAAATGAACCTGGGTCCTGGTAAATAAACCAGGACTTAGGTAAATGATCTTGGGTATTTGTAAATGAACCCGGACTATACGTCCGGATAGGGTAGACCTTGTCTTCCTTGATGCTGATGTGTTCCCGAGAAATCCGGAGGTTGGTCTCCCTAACTAACTTGTCGAATGGGGTATGGACGGAACATACACTGTTCCTTGGAAACAGTACTGCCACTACTCTGAGGATCCTGTCCCTAGGATCCTCTTTGTAACGACCCAACTTTACTAATAGGGCTTACGGGCCTTGATTAGTGTGTCGGGAGGGCATAACTGGATTATATGTGATTTAAATGACTAAAAGCACATTTATATGGCTATTTGAATATCTGTGATGCATGACTATGTGTATTAGTATGCATGTAGGCCCTGATTAGGTTAGAAGGGCATATTCATAATTTTGGCCCGTTGAGGGCATAACTGTATATATCTATGATAAATTGTTGAGACCACATTATTATGTGGATATATTTGTAACTTGTGACTCGAGGTGGTCCTAGCGAGCAGTTTAGCGAAAAAGTCACGGCGAGGATTTATACCCGGCTTGGGGCGAGCCTAGGGGTATTTATGGGAATTTAAGAAATATATTGGAGTCTATTTTGATATTGAGGAATATAATTGGTGATTAGTTAGGCGTCAGGAAGTAAGCGGTAAATATTAGAGTCATTCGAGGAATTAGCGAGAATCGGGCGTAATGACCAAAATACCCTTAGAATGATTTAAAGGCTTAGGATTTATGGGAGGGAAAATTGGTCATTTGAGTTAAAAGCGTCCATAAGTATTATAATGCTTTATGCCTTAGTGGAATGAGTAGAAAGCCTTAGAAGTCTGAAGAAAAGAAAAAAAAAAGGAGAAAAAGAAGAAGGGAAAAGCATATGTAGTAGACATTGTTTTTATGAAATAAATAAATGAATTGAATTTGTTATGCATACATTTTATGGACTATATTATTCTATGATAATATTATGTAAATATCAGAAAAATTCCTAAGTTCATACATGTGATCTCAAACACGTATTGGTACGGGAGGATTGTGTTTGAGATAAATGAACTTGAATAGTTCGCAGTAAAATAAAGTTATGGAATCTTTAGATTAATTACTGCAAGTACGGTCCACTAGTATTATGAATACATGTGATCTAGATCCGGATCACTAGTGTGGTAGGACACTTTAGTGGAGGTGCTTTATATATTAGAGAATATATAGAACTGGACCAGATATGTTTATTAATACTTAGTTAAATACCGTTTTGAAGTATTAATTAAATATATCAACTGATGATCATATACAAATAGATCTTAATCCTGAAGTTACTATGAACTCCTGTTTATGCTATATGAGTTCTTTGATTCACTTGTTAGAGTCTGTCAGAATGATCAAGCTAGAAACTTTTGTTTTGGGAACTCATTAATGTAGATGGTTGGGGACATAGTATACAAATATGGAATCTATGCCTTCTCGCAAGAGATTGAATGACGGTTCTCTTAACGGTTGATTTTTGGGACTGAAAGGTTATTGAGCTCAAATTCATAATTTATTATGAATTAACCTTCACTAGTAGAGTCAATGGTACTTAAGGAAACAATAGATAATTAAAAGGGTAAAACGATAATTTTATTCTCGATTAATTATGAACCATTATTAGAGGGTCAAGTTGTATGCAATGATTATATCAATGGACGCTTTATGATTATAAAGTACTCAGTAAATGAAATGTCTATAATTACAAGAGTGCAGTCTCATATTTATAGTGGAATAATCATGAGATTAATAAATTAAGATTATTTAATTAAAGAAGTTTCATTAATAATCTCAAATTAATTGGAGCTTGGAATTATAGGTCCATAGGTCCCCATAGCGGCTCTATCAACACTGTTCAAGGTAAGAGTTGATATGAAGGGAAAATAGTTTTGTTGACTGTGAATTTAGCCAACGACGTGAGAACGTCAACTACGACAAACCTTCAAGAGAATTATAAACGACAACAGACAGTTTTTATCAATGAAAGTAAATAACACGAGATTTTATAGTGGTTCAGCCCCGATGATCGGTAATAGCCTAATCCACTTAGAGAATTTATTATGTATTCACACTCAAGATCAGATGAACCGTGCCAACTGAGTTTCTTCAGTGTAAAATATTCCAGAATACAAAAAGGGGTTCTCTTAGGGAAAACACTTTCTCTCTCTAGAACACAAGTTAACTCTTGATTTTTTCCCAAAAGTCCTTTGACGATCCTCCCAACTCTCTATTTATAGACCTGGGATTCTCAACTGATATCCCCGTTAGATAGGGATATTTCATTATTTACCTAATATTTATATTACAAAATAAATGTTTAAAATACAACTGATCCCTAAATTCGAGTAAGGATTGAGAGATTCCCGGATGCTTGGACCAATTCTCACTGAAGTAGTTTCGGGCAGTTTGACGTAGTCTCTTATGCATGTTGACTACTCTTCAAGCCTTTCGTAGGTCAAAGGTGGTATGTGCATGGTTCTCCTCGGACAAAGGTCAGGTACATTTGGCTCTCCTCGGACTAAGGTCGTCCGAGGGTACTTACTTTGCTTGTTACTTCGGGCACATTTGAGGTATACCCCTTCATTGTGTCCGATCGGACACAATGGTTGTCTTCTTTGGCTTAAGGTGGTTCAAACCACCCTCTTTGGCTCCTTCAATCAAGGTCCGATCGGACCTTGCACTCTCCTCCTCGGACCAAGGTGGTCCGAGCCACCTCTTCTTAGCATCTCCTCGGACCAAAATGGTCCAAAGCACTCCCTTAGGCGTCTTGTTCGATCGGGCACAATGCCCCTCTCCTCGGACCTAAATGGTCCGAGCCTCCTTCGTTCAACCAAGGTCCGATCGGACCTTGGACCTTTCTCCTCGGACCAAGGTGGTCCGAGCCACCATTTACATCTCCTTGGACCTAAATGGTCCAAGGTACCCCATAAGCATCATGTCCGATCGGACTCAACCTCCATCTCCTCGGACCAACATGGTCCGAGCCTTTCTTTGTTCAACCAAGGTCCGATCGGACCTTGGACTCTTCTTTTACATACCATCACCTTGGACTCAAATGACCCAAGGTACCCCCTATGAGTATGTTCGATCGGATATAGTCCTCTCCTTTTCAACCAAAGCTCGATCAGACTTCAACATCTTCTCCTCGGACCAAAGTGGTCCGAGGTATACCTTTCCTCCTCACCTCATTCAAGCCCAAGTGTACCTCTTCCACATCATACCCGATCGGCCATTATGTGGCTTTCCCCTTGAGTAAAACTTGAGCCTTGGTCATTCTCTTTGAACTCATTCGAGCCAAACTTAACAAGAGGTCCCCTAAGCTTAGGTCCGATCGGACCTATTTCTTTTATATCTTGAACCAAAATTCAAACCTCCCCTTCAACTCCTTGGACTTGGTTCCAATTTAATTATAAGGGTCTTAAAACTGAGGTCTGAGCCAAGCAACCCCCAGTCCAAATATTCTCTTCGATCGTGCGTATTTGGCTTGACTATCTGTCCAATTCCTTAACTGGTGTATTGGGCCATTATTTAGCCACTAACTCATGTCATGTGTCAATTTTATTGCCACGCCATTCTTTTCAAATTTTTGGGATAACAAGTTTAAAGACATATTTAAGAAGAAATTTGTTCTTCAGGTCAAATATGCAATTATATGATAATAGTGATTAATTAATTATTTACAAATTAGTTGTAGTTAATAAAATTAATTAATATTTAATTATTCTATAATTTTCAAAATTATATTAAATAATTAAATTAATTTTGAAATTTAATTAAATAATTAATTAATTATAATTTTTCGAAAATTTTGGATTTAATTAATTGGTAGAATTAATTAAATATCTTTATTTGAGTGGGAGAAAATAATGTGATAAGTTCAAATTGGATTTGAATTTGAAAGATTAATATTTATTCAAATAATTAATTATATTTGATAATTAATTAAAGAGATAATTAATTTGAATTCAAATTTGAATTAGTTATCAGGTTGTTAGATCTTATCTCACAAAGTAATTTGAATAAATAATTAAATAAAATTTGAAAAACCAATATCCTTAGAAATTAGGAAGCTACACGTTCACACACAGTCGGCGTGTAGGGCCAGCATTTTCAGGAATGGGATTTTCATTTTTATTTATTTAATTAATTAATTAATGGATAATTCAAAAATTGGTTTTTGGATTTTTTTCATTAATAGAATAATTAATTAATTAAAAAGTAAATTGTAAAATGGTTACAAATTTATTTTCTAAAATTTGAATATTTTCTTATAAGTATGACTAATCAGAAAATTATCCAGATAAGTGTATGTGAGACAACTCTGAACATTTGCTCTGTGAAAAATAGAACGATAGTTTTCTCTCCATGAAAATAAAGAACCAATTCTCAGGCCTATTCTCTTGATCTCATGTGTTGAGTACATCAAGTAGAATCACAAATAAACTATCCTTCATTCTCTAAGTGCCCACACATTTCTTGAGGTGTAGAGAATGCTTTGGAAGATCTTGGTGTGAGTACGTGCGAGCGGCTTGGATAGGAAGATCGTTCTAAATACGAAAAGATAGCAAGGATACTTGATAGGCTTCAAGAGGTATGAATTCTATCCTTATCTTGTTTATGATTAATGTATGTATATTAATTGTTCCGCATACTTAAAGGTAGTTTAAATATGTTACAAAAATTTTGTTGTACACTGGGCCAACCACACCACCATTCCGCTGCGTATTAGGAAACTCGTTCCTAACATCTTCTTCAATCCTTGGGGTCTTTTGGATCTAAAATTCAGAGGAGCTCTTGGCTAAGGCTTTGTACATGAGACCTTGATTAAGTTTGAGAGTTCAGCAGGGGTTAGGCATCTAATTAAGGTAAGGTTTTGAGGTTGTTACTCAGTTTCTGGTTCTTAGTGTTAATATGGATTTTGGGCCGAGTTTTGATGGGAATTCTAGGGAATTGAGGCTAAAGTTTTGTGGAGTGAAAGCTAAGGAAGAGTGGAGGATAGCCTAAGATTGAACTCTTTTGTTGAAGGTAAGAAGTTCTGAACATGGTCACTTGAAAAATGTGGTTTGAGCTCTAAGTTCAGCTATGGTGATTTCTTTGTTTTGGGGTGCATGTGATTGAGTTTTTCATGGTTGGGACTTATGGGGTGAGATATAGATGTTGGTAGGTTTTTTTGGATTTTGGTTGAGGTTTGGAAAGATTTTGGAAGGTTTTGGCTCGAGGAAGTTCGAAGAGGAGAAGTTTGGGTATTGTCTGGCTGTGACTAGTGCTAGCCTTAGGGCGCTACAATGCTAGGTTTAGGTGTCTGGGAGCCTGTTGGCTCTGTTTGTAGCGCTGTAGTGCCCACTTCAAGGCGCTGTAGCACTAACTTGTTCCTAGAAAGGGATTTTTGGGTTATTTCTTAGGGTTTTTGCCAGGGGGCTCGGGGTTCGATTCCACCACCCCGTTTGGTGGAATTAGGGCTTCCCAAGGGCTCGGGATTTGTCCCGAGGCTAGGTATTGGAATAGAAGTTTGGAGTTGGTTCTAATTTGTGGCCGTGACTAGGTGTACGCTAGGGCTTGGACGGGATCGTGCTTGAGGGTTGAGTTGAACAATGCTATCAGAATCTAAATCTAAGAAAACTGCACCCGGTTATGTGGTTGTGTTGGGACTAAGAGCTCCCTATATCTGTATGATGTCATAGATGGTATTATTCCATGGGACATGTGATAAACGACCTAAGAGCGCCGTAAATAATACTTGCGCACAGGACGCGGCTCACCCACTGGTAGCTGAGGACAACGTAATATTCACTGAGCTCGGTTTAAGCGGGTCGGAGTCAGTAGGATAAATAGAGGGTGCAACCTAAGGGCGTTAACCCTAGTTATCATGTGTAAATTGATTATCAATATGAAATGATGTACTTGGTATGCTAAATACTTGAATAACGTGAATATTTGGACTGTTGAGTATATGATTATATTGCATAAGTTATCTAGTTGCTTGCTTGATGATTGTGCTCTGTTGTTGTGTTTTCTTGCTGGGCCTTGGCTCACGGGTGATACGTGGTGCAGGTAAAGGCGAAGGCAAGGTGGACCAGTCCTGAGATGGAGAGCTTTGGGGCTGAATGTACGTAGTCAGCCGATCGGCCGCCATGGCCGAGGGGTGGTACAGGACGAGAAAAGCCTAAATGTCTGTTTTGCCTTAGACTGGGTAGTAACTGTATTTTAATCTTGAAATTTTGTAAACTGACTACTTTTGGGATCCTATGTAAAATGTTTGATTATAAGAAATGAAGCATTTGGGACCAAAACCTTTTAACCCTAGTTCAACTGTAGTTTCAGTGACAGGTTTCTAACTAATTGACTTGGTTAGAAGGTCTTGCACCTTTATAAACACACAATGTAACAGTCTTGGCTATCCAGGGGGTTACACTCTTAGTAGGCCATGGGGGTTAGTCCATACTAATGAACTGACGACAGTTGTAAGGCTCTACTACGCCTAAGCCGACCCAATGGGCCCAGATTAATAACATCTAATTATGTTACATCCTTTGTATTATGGCACCATTAGCGAGCAGATTGTAATTACATCCCTATTGGGCATGGATTAGTCTGACCCTAGCTTCTTGACTGCCTATAAATAGGATCAATTGTACACTGTAGCGGGGATCCCAAATTTTCTCTTGTAAGCAAAAACTCTGTTGAACTTTCAGAAAAACTCCATTGTCAAAAGTCTCTAGAGTCGATGTAATGCCTCAAATTTCCTAATAAGATTTAGGACCGTGATTAGGAGGCCGGGAGGGCCATAATTCTTTTATTGTGTTATTAAATGATTATATGCATGTGTTAAGTGTATTAAATATGCATGTGAAGCCATTTTTGAGTAATTGGGTGATTTTCATATTTTGGCCATTTTGGGCATATTTGGCATATTTGTGATATGTGTGTGGTGCTTTATTATTATTTGGTTATGCCAGGGTTACTCAACACAAGATGATCCTAGGAGGTAAGCTAGTGGGAAAGTCACAACGGGATTTATTCTTGATTCGGAGTGAGTTAAGGGGTATTTAGAGCATTACCGGGCTATTGGATAATGGGAATAAGAATTTGATGATAAATTGGGAGTTAGTAAGATCAGGGGGAAATTCTGGAGGTTTTGACTATTTTTCCCCCAGAGATGTTTTCAGGACCCCGAGCGCTAGGATTTTTTGAGGCTACTTAAGCTTGAAGTAACCTGTTAAGAAATAAAAAGAACGTTCAGAACGTTCTCTCTTCCTAAAAGTTCCATTTTTTTCTCCTGATCGCATTTTCGAAGGAAACTTGAGTTCTAGGACTCGGATTCAAGCGACGATCGAGGCATAGCGATCCTAGGGAAGATTAGAAGCTTATTAGATGGAGGATTTAGTTGGGAAACAACTTAATTGAAGTTAATCCAACTTTTAAGTTCTAAGTTTTTTAAAGTTTTTAAGCTTGAATTGGACTTTGTGTTTTGATGAGTTTTTGATTGATTTGAGACTTGGGTTTTGTGGGTTTTGGATCATGGGGATGTTTGGGAACTTTAAATTTTGGATTCGGAGATGTTTTCATAGGTTTTTGGAAGGTTTTAAAAATGAGAAAATGAGGAAAAATGGATGGTTCGAGGTAGGGCCGCGACCCTGTTCTAGGGCTCTGCGGCCCAAGCTTGCTGAAGGAGGAGGAGGCTCTGTCTGGGGGGCAAGCCGGGGCATGGTGTATGGAGGGCTGCGACACTTAAGGCAAAATTTTCCCAAAATTGTGTTTTTCTCATAGGAACTTAACTCTAAGGGCCTGGGATCGATCCTACTACCTAGTTGAGTGGGATTCGACGTCCCGGTGGCTTGGGTTGGGTTTGGAAGTATTTATTTACTCATTTTGATGAGGTTTTATATTATGGTTGTGACTAGGTTATCACTAGGGGCCTGTGCTGCCTATATGTTTCGGGATGATGCCCGGATTTGGTGGGAGGTGGATGGCCAGACCAAGGATGTTAAACTCCTGAGCTGGGAGGAGTTTCAGACCTTGTTTAATGAGAAGTACTATAATGATGCTATTAGAGCGGCGAAGGCCGATGAATTTATGAGGCTATTTCAGGGAAGCTTATCAGTAACTGAATATGCCTTAAAGTTTGACCGTTTGGCAAAGTTTGCCAAAGAGCTGGTGCCCACTGATGGGACCAGGAGAGAGAGATTCCTCCAGGGGCTACAGCCCAGGTTAGCCTGTGACGTTCGCATCACCACTGTGGCAGGAGTCACTACTTATGCACAGGTGGTGGAGAAGGCACTCACAGCTGAGAGTGCAGAGACTAAGATTTGGCGTGACAGTGCAGCCAGAAGGGATTTCAGGAGGACAGTTCCTCCATTTGTTGGTTCTGGTAGGGGTATTGGCCCCAGTGATCAGAAGAGGAAGGTTCCTGATACCTTCCCAGTTCCAGGTCCTGACAGGAGACCTCGTGGTATTACAATAGGTCGTCCTGGGAGCAGTGAAGCCTGGAAGGCTCGTCCTGAATGCCCTAGGTGCAAGAGGCGCCATTTGGGGGAGTGTAGGGCAAAGGCCTGCTATTTGTGTGGAGTAGTGGGTCACCTTAAGAAAGATTTCCCTCAGATAGGGAAAGAAGAACCCAGAAAGGTGGACAGCTCGGCCCCAACTCGAGTGTTCACATTGACTAAAGCAGAAGCTGAGGCTTCCTCCTCAATTGTTACAGGTCAGCTTCTTAGTGCAGGAATCCCTTATCATGTGTTAATTGATTCTGGTGCTACACATTCCTTTGTTGCTAGTAGCATTATTGATAGGTTGTGTAGACCTTGTGATTTCTATGCTGTGGGGTTTGGTACTTTGTTACCCACTGGAGAGATAGTGGTGTCCAGAAGATGGGTCAGATCTTTGCCAGTGACAGTAGAGGGCAGAGAGTTGTCAGTGGACCTGATAGAGTTAGTTATGACTGACTTTGATATGATACTGGGTATGGATTGGTTGGCAAAGTATGGGGCAACTATTGACTGCAGAAGGAAGATGGTCACCTTTGAGCCTGAAGGTGAGGATCCTTTTGTGTTTGTTGGTACTGTGCATGGACCTCACGTTCCTATGATTTCTGTGTTGAGGGCGAGGGATCTATTGCAGAGAGGTTGCATTGGATTCTTAGCCAGTGTGATTGACACCACTCAGGTCATGCCAGTGAGACCAGAGGACACTAGACTTGTATGTGAGTTTCTGGATGTGTTTCCAGAGGATTTGCCAGGATTGCCACCACACAGAGAGATTGAGTTCGTTATAGAACTGGCACCAGGGACGGAGCCAGTGTCTAGAGCACCATACAGAATGATACTAGCTGAATTGAAAGAATTGAAAGTGCAGTTGCAAGAGCTGCTAGATATGGGTTTCATTAGACCTAGTTTCTCACCCTGGGGAGGGCCCGTTCTGTTTGTGAAGAAGAAAGATGGTTCTCTGAGAATGTGTATAGATTATAGGGAACTGAATAAGTTGACAATTAAGAACCGGTATCCTTTGCCAAGGATAGATGATCTGTTCGATCAGCTGCAAGGTATGAAGGTATTCTCTAAGATCGACCTTCATTCTGGTTATCATCATTTGAGGGTCAAGGAGGGAGATATACTGAAGACTGCTTTTCGTACCAGGTATGGGCATTATGAGTTTCTAGTTATGTCATTTGGATTGACTAATGCCCTTGCTGCTTTCATGGATATGATGAACAGAGTGTTCAAGGACTACTTAGACCAGTTTGTGATCGTCTTCATCGATGATATTTTGGTATATTCTCAGACTGAGTTAGAACATGAGCAGCATCTGAGGTTGGTTCTACAGAGACTGAGAGAACACAGATTGTTTGCAAAGTTCAAGAAGTGTGAATTATGGTTGTCTCAGGTATCGTTTCTTGGGCATATTGTCCAAAAGGAGGGGATTAAGGTGGATCCAGCAAAGATCGAAGCGGTCAGAGATTGGCCAAAGCCAAAGAATGCTTCTGAGGTTAGAAGTTTCCTTGGATTGGCAGGGTATTACAGGCGGTTCGTGGAAGGGTTCTCGAAGATTGGTGGTGCTTTGACTGAGCTGACACGCAAGAGGCAGAAATTTTTGTGGTCAGATAAGTGTGAGAACAGCTTCCAGGAACTAAAGTAGAGATTGATTACAGCTCCGATTCTGAGTCTTCCGACAGATCAGGAGAAGTATGTGATTTACTGTGATGCTTCTCATCAGGGTCTGGGCTGTGTTTTGATGCAATCAGAGAAGGTTATAGCTTATGCTTCTCGTCAGTTGGCAGCGGTGGTTTTTTCTTTAAAGATATGGAGGCATTATCTCTATGGAGAGAAGTGTGAGATCTACACAGACCACAAGATCCTGAAGTACTTCTTTACCCAGAAGGACCTGAACATGAGGCAAAGACGTTGGCTGGAGTTAGTAAAAGACTATGATTGTGAGATTTTGTATCACCCAGGAAAAGCCAACGTGGTAGCTGATGCTTTGAGCTGGAAAGGTCCGGGGCAGATTCATGGTATGAGGCTGATAGCCAGAGAGTTAGCAGATGATATGACCAGAGCTGGTATAGAGTTGCTGGTGGGCCAGTTAGCTAACATTACGCTACAGTCTACACTGTTAGAGAGGGTCAAGGAAGGTCAGTTGAGTAATCCACAACTGATCAAGATTAGAGAGGATGTTCTGGCTGGAGCATCCAGAGAATATACAGTGTCTGAGGTAGGCTTGTTGAGATACAAGGGGCGGATATGTGTTGGATGAATCTCATACTACACCTTACTCTTTGCATCCAGGCACCACGAAGATGTATCAGGATGTGAGATCATTATATTGGTGGCCTGGGATGAAGAGAGATGTAGTAGAGTATGTGGCTAAGTGCTTGATATGTCAGCAGGTCAAGGCTGAGCATCAGAGGCTGACAGGGTCACTGCAGCCTCTAGATATCCCAGAGTGGAAGTGGGAAGACATCACAATGGACTTTGTGGTGGGCTTACCCAGGACTACTGGTCAGCATGATTCCATTTGGGTGATAGTGGATCGCTACACCAAGTCAGCTCACTTTCTGCCAGTGAGGACTACATATACAGTTGATCAATATGCAGATCTCTATGTGAGAGAGATCGTGCGGCTCCATGGTGCACCTAGGTCGATCGTGTCAGATCGGGACCCCACTTTTACTTCTAAGTTCTGGGGGAGTTTGCAGAAAGCCATGGGGACAAAATTGAAGTTCAGTACAGCTTATCATCCTCAGACAGATGGGCAATCTGAGAGGACGATCCAGATTTTGGAGGACATGCTGAGAGCATGTGTACTGGATTTCGGTGGGTCTTGGAGTAAGTATCTGCCTTTGATAGAATTCTCCTACAACAACAGTTACCAATCTACCATTGGAGTAGCACCTTATGAGATGCTAAATGGAAGGAAGTGCAGATCTCCCATTCATTGGGATGAGGCGGGAGAAAGGAGATACTTAGGTCCTGATGCAGTTCAGAGGACCAGTGAGGCTATTGAGAAGATTAGAGCTAGAATGCTTGCTTCTCATAGTAGAAAGAAGAGCTATGCAGATCCCAAGCGCAGGAACGTGGAGTTTCAGGTAGGAGACTATGTTTTCCTCAGAGTCTCACCATGGAAAGGAGTGAGAAGGTTTGGGAAGAAAGGTAAGCTGAGTCCTAGATTTGTAGGTCCATTTGAGATCCTGGAAAGGATTGGTCAGGTGGCTTACAGATTGGCTTTGCCTCCGGTGTTGTCTGACGTGCATAATGTGTTCCATGTATCAGCTCTTCGGAGGTATGTATCTGATGTGGGCCATATTCTGAGTTATGAAGATCTGGAGCTTGAGCCAGATCTCTCCTTTGAGGAGCAGCCAGTTCAGATACTTGATAGAAAGGACAAGGTCTTCAGGAATAAGACAATACCTTTGGTTAAGATATTGTGGAGGAACAGCAAGGTCGAGGAGGTGACCTGGGAACTGGAGTCAGATATGCAGAGTCAGTATCCCGAGCTGTTCAGGTAATTTCAACGACGAAATTTCAGTAAGGAGGGGATAGTTGTAATGCCCCGAATTCTCCGATGTGTTTAACGGCGTGAATAGTGGGCTGGGAGGGCCATACTTGCTTAATTATGTTATTAATTGATAAATGCATGTATATGTTGATTATATTATGATATGATGTGAAATGCATGCATGTGAGTCCATATTTCTAATTACAGGGGTGTGATGGTAATTTGGCCCGTTGAGGGTAAATTGTTTATTTGTACGCATGTTGGTGATATATCTTTAGACCACATTATGATGTGGGTTTGTTCGAGCCATTTGGCATGAGACGATCAAGGAATGTTAATTATCGGTTTGGTCATAACAGGCTTAAGCTCGGGGCTCGGGGTGAGTCTCGGGGTGTTTTAAGGATTAGAGTGTTACCGGGCATTAAAGGGTAACGAGATGTGAATTATTGGTGTTTGAGAATATTGAGATTAGCGTGAATTGGGAAGCGTTAATTATCATTAACGGTGTAGGTGGGAAGTGCCAAAATTACTCTTGAGTTGGTTTTAGAAGGTTTAAAAGACCTAGGGGTACTTTGGTCATTTGGGGTTTGGATATATATGGTTTTAGGTGGCTGTAGAAACAGAGCAAAACAGGGCATTCTCCTTCCTTCCCGTATGTCCATCTCTCACATTTTCTTCTTTGGAGTTTTTAGCTCAAAGGGTGGAATTAAGCTAGGAGATCGAGGGGCTAAGGTTGTAGACTTAGTTCAGCCATTGAAGAGGGTTTGGTTTCGAATTTGAGGTGAGCTTTATCCATTATTTTTCTGGTTTGTCTCTGTTATCGTTTTAAGTTTTCAGCTCTAGATTTTGGTGTGGAAAGTTGGAATCAAGGGGAGTTTTTGTGGTGTTTTACTTGGGTTATGATGGGGGAGAGTTATGGGTGATGTTTGGAGGTTTAAATGGGTGTTTGGAAGAGGTTTTGAGTTGGTTTGAAGGGCTGGTTCTAAGGAAAAACGCAGGAGGATGCATGCTGGTGTGTGCTGAATTCTGGGAAATTTAGCTTATTGAGCCGCGACCCATGGTGCTTGTCAGGATGGTGGCAGCCTCTGTTTAGAGGCGCTCCGCGGCCCAACAGGGAAATTTTGGCCAGAATAGTGTTTTTAGCATGGGGATTCAAACCTAAGGCCTCGGGGTTGAACCTACTACCCGGTTGAGTAGTGTTTGATGTCCCGGAGGTTAGGTTTTGGTCTGGGAACCTTTTATTGTTCATTTTATTGATGGAATCCCATAATTGGTTATGACCAGGTAACCGCTAAAGGACCAAAAGGTTGATCGTTCTCAGGGTCGTTCTCAGGGTCGTTCTATTATTCATTCTAGCTCGAACCAGAGGTAAGAAAACTGCACCCCAAGTGTGACATGCATGGATACTCGTGAGGCATGTTGGTTGTGTAATATGGACATGGATTGAATATAGAATGCTTAGCATATGTTGCTCACTTGTGCATGGTACTGACTTATTAGTCAGGTTTGGCAAAGGTGCTAGTATCAACTGTGAAGTTGTGACTCACTAGTCAGGTTCGGCAGTGGCACTGGGCACTGGTCACGTTGCACTGACTCACCAATCAGAATTGGCAAAGGTGTTAGTATCAACTGTGAAGCTGTGACTTATTAGTCAGGTTCGGCAGTGATACTGGACACTGGTCACATAGCGCTGACTCATTAGTCAGAACGGCCTTAGCGTGGATCACGCAAACCAACAGAGATTAGATCTAATCGACTATTAGCATTGAATGACTCAAAGAGCATTAATGCCAGACCGACCCCAAGGGTCGATGATTGAGATAAACGCTTGGAGGCTAGTGGCTTACCTAGCAGCCACTCTCCCACTTGAATCACGTGATGTTCACTTATTTGTTTGAAAGCTTTATGCTCAGTGTGATTATAATGATAATCATTTGATAATGTTTATATAAAATGTTATGTTTTCTTGCTGGGCCTTGGCTCAGGGGTGTTATGTGGTGCAAGTAAAGAGAAAGAAAAGCTCACCTAGCCTTGAGTGGAGAGCTGATGTGGTGATGATTACATATGCGGCCGCTTGACCACCACGGCCAAGGAGTTCTCAGAGGAACTAGGGGGTTTACCCTATTTTTGCCGCTTAGGTCGGCGGGATTGTAAATTTAAAACAGTAGTGACCATTTTGTACTAAGAACAACTTGTAAACATTTGTTTAGCTCTGCAGAGAAGTTTGTAATGAAAATCTCCATTTCCTTTTATCGGTTTTATACCTTAACCTGTTAATTACACTTAGAGCATGTTTTTGACCAAAGGACTCGGGTAGCGAGTCAAATTTCTGGTCCACCGTTCACCGTAACTGTTTTGGGGGTAGCCAGGGCGTTACACTTTCCAAATTCAGGTTTACCACTGAAGGCATCTATCCAACTCCGAAATTTATGTTCTTCAGATAAGAACTTTCGGTGTCCCATATAACAAATCTTTATAGAGTGTTTTAAATATTCAGAATGAGTCTCTTCTTCACAAATGGGACATGCCTTGTACCCTTTCACACTAAGTCCAAAAAGATTACCTAAGGCTGGAAAATCATTTATGGTCCACAACAGCAATGCATTAAGATAAAAAATTTCTTTCCTATAACCACCGTAAGCATTAACTCCCTCATACCACAATGTTCTCAAATCATTAATTAAAGGAGTTAGGTATAACTCAATATTATTTTCAGGTTGTATAGGACCAGATATCAACAAGATCAACATGGTAAACTTCCTCTTCATACATAACCATTGTGGTAGATTATAGATTGCTAGCATTATAGGCCAACAACTATATTTACTACTAAGGGAAATGTGTGGATTAATTCCGTCAGCAGATGATCCAAATGAATATTCCTTGGTTCATTGCCAAATTTAGGCCATTTAACATCTACTTTTTTCCAAGCTGGTGAGTCAGTTGGATGTCTCAGCTTACATCCTTTACACTATCTTTGGCATGCCAAATTAAATTTTTAGCATAATCATCTTTTGGTACAACCGAACCAAACAAGGTATAGTTGGTAGATACCATAAAACCTTTGCAGGGAAACTTTTTCTAGCTGCATTTGATTTTTTTTCTTTTGCCATCGAGACTCGCCACATGTCGAACATGCAATTGCATCAACAAATCTCTTTCGATATAAGATGCAATTGTTAGAATAAGCATGTATTTTTTCATATTGCATGCCTAACGAAGGCAATGTCTTCTTTGCTTCATAAAATGAAGACGACATTTCATTATCTTCTGGTAATAATTCTCCTAAAAATGCTAACAACGGTGTCATTCCCTTATCACTCCACCTATGTTTGGCTTTTAAGTTATACAACCTAAGCAGTGTTGATAATTTAGTGAACCTTGTACAATTAGGGAAAATCGGTTTCTCAGCATCTTCTAAGATTGACTGAAATTTAATTGGATCCACATGTGATTCATATTGTGCATCATCAATCATTTCTGCAATATCATCCACTTCATAATGCACATCAAAATACTTATTATTGTTAGATGGTCTCTCATTAGTGACTTTCATTTTTTCTCCGTGCAAAAACAACACTTTATAACTTTTGTCTATTCCATTCCTAAATAAGTGATCTTTTATTTTAAAAATATTCATCCGGACAACGTTACCACACTTAACACAAGACAAGGAATACTATTAGGACATTGAATGTTTCTTGCACAAAATTGTAAGAAAAGCTCTACTCCATTCCTATATTTCATGGATAACTTATCTGCTGACATCCAATCTCTATCCATTGTCAAACTTCAAAAAAAAAAGAAAAATAATAATAAAAAAAGAACCAAACATTGAGAATTAGGTTCATGGATTACCTAATTGACAAGTAAATAAAGGAAACAATATGTCCAAAAAAAATTGGGCAGCATTTCCCCGATTTCTATCACATTTCCCAAATTTAAAACGTGCATGTTTACAACACATGATATACACAAAAGTATTCAACAAATCAATCAAACATGCATAATTCTCATATTATTAAATCTAAAAAAAATTAGCCAGCATTTCCCCTATTTCTATCACATTTCTCAAATTTAAATGAACCTATATTCATTACATAAACACAACATACCAATTAATTAATCAAACATGTCTAATTCCAACCTTATATCACCGCAACACACAGTTCTAGAACCTATCTCCACTATTTTATAATTCCTACATTCCACTAAGTTCAATATCTTAATTATATATTAAGGTTAAAAATATTACCTCCAATATAAAATCCTCTAAAGTTTGATCTCACCAACAAAGTCGTCAACAAAAATCCTATTCAAATATCCCAATAAACAACAAAAAAGAAAAAGAAAACGTTAACAAAATATAACTAAAAATATACTAAAGTTATATTCTAAATAAATAAACAATAAAATAGAACTTAAAGAAAACACACAATATGTTATTTATACCCATTTAAATACTTAAACCCAAAATAAAATATTTTTGTTTGAAAAAGTTAACAAAGCATAAAGAAAAATATACTATAAATATCCTTACTAAATAAATAATAAAATAGAACTTAAATAAAACAAACAATTTAATATATATACGCATTTAAACAATTAAACCAAAAATTTAAAAAGTTAACAAAATATAAAGAAAAATTTTCTAAAAATATTCAAACTAAATAATTAATAAAGTGGAACTTATATAAAATATATACATTAATATATATACTCATTTACATAATTAAACCCGAAATTAATTATATTTTAAAAAAAATTGAAAAAGTTAACAAAAAGTAATAAAATTATAATAAAAAAATTCTAAAAAAATAAAATATTAAATTGTAAAGTTTAAACTTAAAACAATTACATAATCATTAATATAAAACTATCCAAAAATTAAAAATCCAAAGTATAGCCAATTTATAAAAAAAATTCACAAAAACTAAATTTAATTCATTAAAATAAATAAAATTGCACTTACTTGTGGTAATTGAGTAATGTGGGTTCTTGAAGTAGCAAACCCCGAAAAAATAATAAAGTTAATGAGTTTCCAAACAATAATCTTCAAGAATACAAAATCTATTAAAAAAAAACTATGTATAAGATTCATAAATATATATATATCATTATTATTACCTTAAAATTGAAAAAAAATGAAAAAAGTCACCCAAATGCTCAAAAAGTGTGGAGCCACCTCTGAGTTTAGGAGAGAAAATGCTCTCTTTTTATTTCTGCAGATTTTTTTAGGTTATGGGCATAATGGGATGAAGGCTTGCTGATATAAACTAATGGGTTGTTTGCGTCAGTGGGCCACTGACGGTAACAACCTGTTTGCGTCAGTGGAGCACTGACGCAAACACCTAAGTAAAACACGCATTTTACTTAGGCATTTGTGCCAATACTCAACTGATGCAAACAGGTTGTTACCGTCAGTGGCCCACTGACGCAAACGAACGTTAAACAACGTTATTGTGGCACTGACGCAAACACCCCCATTTAACGTTGTCGGTATACGTATTGACGCAAATGCCCGTGCACTTGTGGTAGTGCCCAACTACCACAAATGCTAATTCTCCGTCAACGGCATCAATCAACTACATTGACTGACGCGTTTGACTGACACAAATGGCCTTTTTTGAAGTAATGCAGCTTCTAGATGGACAATGGTGTATATTTCTACATCATCATGCCCTTCGGGCTTAAAAATGTCGGGGCCACCTATTAGAGATTGGTCAACAGGATGTTCCGGAACCAACTGGGGAGGAACATGGAGGTCTATATAGATGACATGTTGGTCAAATCCAAAACCTCGACTGAACACGCAGATGACCTGGAAGAAGCATTTGCCATTATCTGGAAGTATGGGATGAAGATGAACCCCAAAAAGTGCACTTTTGGCGTGGCATTTGGGAAGTTTCTGGGTTTCGTATTAAGCTCGAGAGGAATAGAATCCAATTCAGACAAGATCAAAAAGTTGATCAAGATTCCATCGTCATGGAAGGACAAAGACGTTCAAAGCTTGACGGGAAGAATATCAACTTTGAGCCACTTCGTCTCGAAGTCCACAGATAAGTGGATCCCATTCTTTAACGTACTTCGTGGAAACTAGAAGTTCGAATGGATGACCGAATTTGAAGTGGCCTTCCAAAATTGAAGGAACATTTGGCCCAAGTGCCAATCTTGTTGAAACCAGTGGACGGGGAACCATTGTACCTATATTTGGCAGTGTCAATACATGACATCAACACCGCTTTAGTGCGAGAAGAGGGAAAAGTCTAGCTGCTAGTCTATTACATAAGCAAAAGGTTGCTCGGCGTGGAGTCCAGATACCCCTTGATCGAGAAGTTGACATTTTTCTTACTAACCGCCTCCAGAAAGCCGAGGCCTTACTTTCAGGCCCACACCATCAAGGTACTGATGAACCATCCCCTACTACAAAAACTTGAATCATTGGCAATACTTTTGAAGTGGGCCATAGATCTTAGCCGGTTTGATATTGCGTATATCTCTAGGATTTCTATCAAGGGATAGGCCTTGGCCGACTTCATCTTAGAATGCACCGGGATAACCGAAGATGACGAACCCATCATCCCCATAATACCCTTGTGGAAGATCTTTGTAGGGGGAGCCTCCAATGAAAATGGGCTCGTGGCTGGGATCATCTTGATATCCCCTCAAGGTCACCAGTTGCAAAGTGCCCTACACTTCCAGTTCGAGGCATCAAACAACGAGGCTGAGCATGAGGCCATCCTGGCAGGATTATGTTTGGCCCAGGAGGTAGGGGCATCAAATATTGAAGTCCATAGTGACTCCCAACTGGTGGTCAGGCAGATTTCGGAGGAGTACCAAACAAAAGGGGAGAAGATGGCCGCCTATGTGATGCGAATCTGGGAGTTGATCCAATCTCTCAAGAGATACTTCATCCACCAAATCCCCAGGGAATAGAATGTGTTTGCAGACACATTGGAAAAATTGGCCATGGATGTTGAAGTGGAACTCTCTAGGGTACTCCCGATCGACCATCTACCCGCCCCCAGTATTCAAGCCCCCGCAATTGTCAACGCCATTGATTACTCTACATCCTGGATGGGCCCTCTCATCTAGCACCTAACTATTGGGGAATTGCCTGCGGACAGGGATGCTTCCAAAACACTTCAGTACCAGGCTCCCGATACATAATGATGGATGGCAAAATCTATCGCAGGGGGTTGTCCATGCCCTATCTCAAATGCGTATCCAGGATCGAAATGAGCGCAATCATGCATGAAGTGCATGAAGGCTTTTGTTAAGATCACACAGCCAGACTCAACTTTTCCAAGAAGAACCTCATGCAAGGATATTTCTGGCCAACAATGAAGAAAGATTGTGCAGATTACGTCTGTAACATCGAACAATGCAAAGGTATGCAAAGATCTCTCGAGCCCCTCCAACAGAGATAACCCTGATGACCAGTCCCTGGCCTTTTGTAGTTTGGGGTATCGATTTGGTAGGATCCCTCTCGACTAGGAAGGGCGGTGTAAAATACGCTATTGTAGCTGTCAACTACTATACCAAATGGGTTGAGGTAGAACCAATGAGCACCATCACCTCCAAAAAGGCCCTGGACTTCGTCATCAACAACATTGTGTGTCGATATAGACTCCCTCACAAAATTGTGTCCGATAATAGGAAGCAATTTGTCAGCATCCACTTCATCGACTTCTGTGAAAGACATGGCATCATCAAAAGCTTTTCTGCAGCCGCAAGGCCTCAAGAAAATGGGCAAACAGAGGCCATGACAAAGATTTTGAAGGGGACATTGAAGAAAATTCTACAAGCCTACAAGAGTAAGTGGCTAGAAGAGTTGCCTCGCATCCTATGGGCGTATCAAACACATACTCCTTATTCGATGGTGTATGGACGCGAAGCGGCCATCCTAGTAGAAACAGTAATCCTATCTCACAAACGAGATACATATGATCCTTTCGAGAACCTCGCCTTACTCCAAGAATCCTTGGATCTCATCGAAGAGATCCAAGAAGAGTCACAAGTGCAGCTGAAGATGTATCAGGGAAAGATCCCAAGACACTTCAACTCTAAAGTTAAGAGTCGTAGGTTCGAAACTAACGATCTATTCCTTAGAATAATCTCCCCTGCATCTCAAGATCCAGGATTGGAGGTTCTAGGACCAAATTGGGAAGGACCCTATGAGAACCAAAATGAAGTATGTCCGGGAATGTATAGCTTAAAGCTATTAGACGAAACCGAGTTCCTGAGGGCCTACAACACAGAACACCTCCGTCAGTACTATCAGTAGCCAGGAGGATCTAATTCTTTTTCTTTCTAACATTTTTTATATCTAGAGATGTATGCCCTAGAGCAATGTATCTTTTAATGAAAATGGTGTGCACAAAACACCTTAATAAATGTTGTAAGGAAAGGAAAAGTTCGCGTCCGTCCTTAATTTTTACACAAACAAGTGAACTAAGACTACACTCTTTGATTACTAGGGGGGGGGGGGGGGGGGGGGGTAAGGCCATATATACAGATCTAGGATTAAAATCAAAGAAGGACATACAAATTTAGGATTAAAATCAAAGAAGGATGCAAAGTTCAGAGCCTACTCCTGATCCATACTCGTATAGACTGGGGTGCAAAACCCAAATCCCAACTAAATAGGATGCAAGGCTCAAAGCCCAGTTCTAGTACAAAATCCAACTCCCAATAAAAAAGGATGCAAGGCTCAATGCCCAGTCCTAACCCGGATCCGTGTGATCCGAGGGGTTCAACCAAAATAGGATGCAAAGCTTAAAGCCCGGTCCTAGCCTGGACCCACGTTGTCCCGGGGGGGAGGGGGGGTTTCAAAACCCAACTCCTAAGATATTGGTCCAAACCTAACATGGTCAAGGATAGTCATATCCTTCTTCATGTTTTCCTTAACAGTCCAGAACTGTTGGAACTTGAATCTTAGGCTTAGATTGATTAAATTTGGTCATATAAACGGTCTAGGCCATTGTAACCTGAACCCCATGGTCAAGATAATTAAATCAGCTAAGTTCTACCTAAGTTATATTTTTAATGGTCCAGGTCGTTAAAACCTGAACATTAGAGTTAGGGAAGATAATTTAGACAACAGTCAATAACCCTTAACGGTCCAGACCATTGGAACCTGAACCACAGGTTTGAAATGAGTTAAGTAATTAAGTTATATCTAAATAATCCATAACAGTCTAGGTCGTTGGAACCTGAACAATAGAGTCGGGATAAATCAGTTAATTTATATTGGTCATGTCCAAGACAGTCTAGGTCATCAAGACCTGAATGTGGGTCTCAGGACAGGTTAAATACCTTCTACAACATTTCCCCTAATGGTCCTGGCCACTGGAACCAGGATTCATAATTCAACCCAGAATCATGCAGAGTGATGAAACACTTAGTGAATTTTGAGGAAAAATGAATGAATATAAAACGGAAATCACTGCGCAAAAAATAAAACCAGTATAATAGTGCGAACGAATAAATAATTGTCTTGGACGCATTGTCGTCCATAAAAATGATACGGGTACAAAAACAGAAAGAAGGAGAAATGGAGCCCTAATTAAAATACAAAGGCTCAGGCCTAGGCTTCATTTTGATCCAGGGCGTCTGGAGCGTTCTCATTCTGTTGATTCCTGGATCTGGGTCTGGAGGGGACTCTCCAAGCAGTTTTAGGAGAATCCCCGTACCTCAACCAATTTTCTTCGATTTTGGTGCTAACTGCCTGGTTCTCATTTTCCTTGTCACTTCCAAGTCCCTGATCATGGGTCGTGTGGTTACTTTGTACGCGGAAGATATTGGGAAAGCAGGCCCCATAGTCCTAGAGGGGACCAAACTTCCCATTGGAAACACCTGGGAAATTGACGGGGAAAAGAACAAGTTTCGGAACTACCAAATGCTCAATGAACTAGAGAAGGCCCTTGGAGTGGAGTCGACTCTAGAACTCTTTTACAACAAGTTGGCCCGGTAGGAAGAGAAAGCTCACACTAGAGCGGGCATGTTCGAGGCCTAGAGAATAGGCATATCACTGCGGGAGCTACTCTCCCGCTCAACGACTACTTCGCGCCCTTCCTTAAGTTTGTGGGGATCGTGCCTTTCTAGCTTCTGTCCCAAGCGTATAAGTTACTTTCAGGATGGCACATATTCTGTGCTTTGAAGGACATCCCGACACCTAGCCCCGCAAAGGTGCTGTATTTTTACAAGTTGGAGCCACTACTTACTGCTATGGACAAGACGCAGGACAAGTTCTATAGGCTGAAGGCCCGTGGAATTTTTAAGGCTCCAATCAGCACGTGGAAACATCCCCCGGATGTCAGACATTACAGGTTCATGACATCCGGGTTCTTCCTTGAGAATAAGTCCACCCTAGTGCTGGACTTTCAGCGCATCGGTAAGTCGCCATTCTTCATTTTTCATCTGGACCTTTATTTAGTCTATTGGGAAACTTACGTTCCTGTGAACAAGTTCGTATGCTCAAACCTGACTTAGTAAATCGATCCTGGATCGAAAGAAGTATTATGCCACTCTTAGTGCCAATAAGTTGGATGTGGGGGGCTTCGAGACCATGGAGAACCTTCAGCTGGTCAAGTTGATTGTCGCAAACAAGTCGATAGATGCCCCTAGCTTCCAGGGGCTACAATGCGAGAGGGATCCTACCTTGAGAGAGGAGCTGCCCATTATTCATATTGAGGCGGTGGAGGTCGCGGTCAAGGCGGACGCGGAGAAGAAGAGAAAAGAGCAGACAGGCCTTCCAGAGAGGGCCACGTCCGAGGAGTTGGATTCCTTTCTTAAGGGAAGGCATCCCAACACTGGGACTCCCGAGGCTAGCATTTTGGGGCAAGTAAAATGCCTCCAGTTTTAACCTATGCCCCTCATATTGAGGGCTTAGTTAGGAATAGGAACCAATATCGAGACTATTAGCAATGTGGGGCTTTATTGCCCCATTGCTATAAAAACGCTGACCGTCATGTCCTTGTCCTAGTTCCTTCAAGATTGTAGCTTTTTGGACCCAGATGACATGGGGGACCGAATTCATTCTTTTGCATTAAGAGATTTGAGTCTTGCCCATTCCATGGATGAGGGTTTGTCTTGGAGGACTTTAGACTTAATTGTTTCCTTTATTTTTGTCAATCACCCCCATTCTTTTACACTATTGTTCATTTTTCTTTTTATTCCCAATTCAGGTGACCCGGACATGTCGAACCCAGTGGCCAAGATGAAAGAGATGATCGAGACAAGAGCTACCGCATCCAAGGCTTCAGCAAAGAAGGCTACTAAGGGTTAGGCCAAGAAGAATATAATCTAGATGATCCTCCGAGACTCATAGCAGGACCTGGGAACTTCTAAGGGAATTTAGGCTTCAGCGTTGGTCCCGGTGGCATCAACCGAGCAGTGTCCGGTCCAACTTGCTCCTCCCTATGTTATTAATTTGGAGCTAGAGCCTTCAGAAGGAGGTGGAGGGAGTAAGAGGAGAATAGACCTAGTCGCTGTGGAGTCCACAAAGCAGGCAAGGATGCCCAAGGCCAATGATTTCTCCCTGGCCAAGGAGCACACCTCTGGTGAAAGCCTCATCATCATTCAGATGCTCCCGGAGGCTCCCAAGCTACCTGTCAACCCAGCTTTTCCTGGGAAAGAGGACTTGATCCTTCAGGAGGAGAGGATGAAGATGGTGTCTCAGACTTGGGACAAAGGGGGTGATAAGCGGGATGAGGTGGCCCGGGCCCTAGTCATTCGACGGAAGGTAGAGTTTGTTGACCGTCTGAAGGCCTTCGACACCCCCAATAGATCGTGGATTGGCTGGCAGCTGAGATTGGGTTCCAGCCCAAACTGGGACAAGACACGACCCTTCTTGCTGAGGAATTGTTGGGCCAGATGGGGATTAATATGTCCACCCTCCAGCTCAAGCATTATGCCACATTGGCTAATAGGGACACACTCTTCATCTCCCATGCCACCCATCATCAGACTATTTCAGTAAGTCCTACGTCTGCCCTGGTTTCCTTTCTTTATCACTATGATTTTTTGTGTTATTTCTAATTATGTTTTGTTGCAGGATGCGTTTTTGGCTCACATGAACGCAGATTTGGTGGCCGAGATGGCAATGAAGCTAGAGACAACACAAATGGAACTAGAAGAGGTTGTCAATCAGCAAGAAACTGCCAGGGAAGCCGCCGCCAACGAAGACATCTGGGTTCAGAATGAACATGAGGAGGCTCTGTCCAAGAGGGGTGTTGAGCACAAGAAGTGATGTAGTCCTTGGAGGCGAAGATATTCCATGATCGCGACTCGGAAGCTTTTACCAAAGCTATTTTGGAGGCGATCGAGGTCTAACTTTGCAAGAAGCAGGAAAAGGTTGCGTCTCTTGAGAGGAAGAACCAAGCTCTGGAGGTCATGGCTCAGTTGGAAATGAAGCAGAGCAAGGAGGCATGTAGAGAGAAGGAGCAGGCTGATGCATTTATGGTGGCCACTTTTGATGAGGTTGTTTACATGGATTGGCTCCAGGACAAGAACATGAGTCTCCTCCTGTATCTGAATTCGGCTGCAAAAAGGGCTGAGTTCGAAGCCAAGGAGAAAGTTGATGCAGTGCTCCTAGCTGAGACCACCCTACACGGTGTGCATAGCCCTAACAGTCTTACAGTTGGAGAAACGACATGACAATAAAAATGATAAAAAAAAGAACAAAAAAGAGGAAAAAATGACCAGAAATCTTACTGTGAGGTATTGGATTTGGGATTCGTTGAATCTCAGGTGACAACATCAGCAAATCCTCGATCTTGATCCTGTGGAGATGATGTAGCAGCTCGTCAGCACTCCCAGACGTTTGGACCAGGATAGGATTGCCTGTTGGTTGAGTAGAAAAAGACTCTGTCGGAAACAAATGAGCACGAAGGAATAATAAACACAGGAGAATTTCGTCGGCAATATCAGACATACAAAGCTCTGGCTCTCTGATCTCTAGACTGAGTATTTGGGATGAGTAAAATTTAGAAATAAGCTTGTCGAGGTATTTATAGGTTAAAAATCTACTATTTGATCCAACGGTCTACAATGGGGATCCCAAGATTATCCCCATCTGACGGTCTTGGACGATGCAGAGGCATTAATTAGCCCAATCAAATACTAAATCGTGAATTCATCAATCCACGATCCGCGCCTACCTCATCCAACGGTCCACATCAAAAATCCAAAAACTATCCCCATCCAACAGCTCTGGATAGTGCAGAAGCATTAAACAGCCCACTCGAGTACCCAAAGCACCTTTTTCATATCGACGAGATGCTTTGAGACGTGTGCTGACACCCATCAGTCGCCTAGGTAATCAAAATATTCTCTCCAGGTTTCTAAGGCGCAAGTGGTAAACATACACCATCAACCTGGTAACACATGTCTAGGACGTTAGAATCTGAAAGAACGGGGATCGCCCAAGTGACCCCCAAGTAAATGAACTTGGGTCCTGTTAAACAAACAAGGACTTGAGTAAATGAACTGGGACATTTGTGATTGAACTGAGAGAAGGAATTCAAGTCTCCACCATGCATATTTTCCAACCATGACACGTGGCAGGGCCAAACGGGCCTATGCGTCCTAAGAAGAGATCTGGGCCCAACCTGGACACAGTGACCAATGAATCAAGAAACCCTAACGACCCATACCATACTAAGCCTGATGACGGGAAAGTAGCAGAAGCATAGTATGGGGGCCAGACCCAAGGTGCCCCATATTGTCTCCCTGACCACTCTCAACCTACATCCTCTGAGATGTTAATGGTGATGTCGGATGGTTCACTTTAGGAGACGGATCCCATTAGGTGTGATCTAAGACAAGATGTTCTCAACAAGGAACCTGCCATGGTAAATGAACCTAGGTCCTAGTAAATGAACCAGCACTCAGGTAAATGATCCTGGGTATTTGTAAATGAACCCAAACCATACGTCCGGACAAGGTAGGACTTGTTTTCCTTGATGCTGAAGTGTTCTGGAGAAATTTGGAGGTTGGTCTCCCTAATTAACCTGTCGAATGGTGTACGCATGGAATGTACACTGTTCCTAAGAATCAGTACTGCAACGGATCCTGTCCCCAGGATCCCCTTAGTAGGCCACGCAGGTCAGTCCATACTAATGAACTGACGATAGTTGTAAGGCTCTACTATGCCTAAGCCAACCTAATGGGCCCATATTAACAACATATAATTATGTTACATCCTTTGTATTATGGCTCCATTAGCAATTAAATTGTAATTACATCCCTATTGGGCCCGGATTAGTCCGGCCCAAGCTGCTTGACTGCCTATAAATAGGATTAGTTGTGCATTGTAGCGGGGATCCCATATATTCTCTTGTAAGCAAAAACTCTGCTAAACTTGTAGAAAAACTCCATTGGCAAAACTCTCTAAAGCCTAATACTAGTGACTCGTGGACTAAGGCTCATTAATGCCCCAATCACATAAAAATTGTGATTGTCCATCTCTTATCCTTTCTTTCCAACTCTTATTTCATAACATATTTCTAGTTTTCAAAAAACTCGGCAAACAAGCATTACGCCCACCCAATCCCACTGACAATCATCAAGATGGAAAATTCCCAAGTAAGGAGCCATCTCACTAGGGCTAAAAAGAAGATCGAGGAGGTCCTATAGGTTCCATTGGAATAACCGACCCAATCCCAGTCGTTCAGTCAGGATTGCGACTCCGAGCCCTGCACCTTAAGAGTGAAATTAGCAAAGTACTAAACCTACTAATCTTCATAGGAACCATCAACCCCATGTTATTTGATTGGTCAAAACTGCGACCCCTAGCTCCGTGCCTTCTGAGGAGGTTCGAAGGAATGTTCAAAACAACCGAACATGGAGAGCTTGGACCAATTCAAGGAGGCAGAATACCCCAGCAAATCCTTCTGTGCCATGATTAGAGCCTCCGGCACTGAGTACCTGGGAGATCAATGTAGAACAGAGACAGGCTAACCTAGTGCTCCTCGATGGAATGGGGATAGCCTCTCAAATAAGACACACGTCGTCCCCGGTTTGGAATCTGACACCACCTCGCCCACAAAGGAATGCTCTAGCTCAAGGGGATAGCACGAGAAATCATCCCTCCTTAGAAGAAAACCATGTTCCATGACATCACGCTAATAATCCAAGTCCTTGATCCCAGCCACGGGCCATAAGTTTCGCTAACAAAATTTATGGGACGGATTGCCAGCGTGGAGGCAAGTTTGAAAGCGACTTGAGGAGTCATTTGAGTTTCGCACAAAGTATTTGTTTCGACCCACATCCCGACCTGTGTGATCATTTGAATTGACAAAGGAGGTATCAAGCTCGCCATGATGTTGTGAGTTATACTTAGCATGAGGGAGATCCAGCTAAGATTGAGGCGGTCAGAGATTGGCCAAGGCCAAAAAATTCTTCAATGATCTGTAGTTTCTTGGGGTTGGCAGGTTATTACAGATGCTTTGTGGAGGGGTTCTCCAAGATTGCATCACCAGTGATAGAGTTGACACGCAAGAATAAGATGTTCATATTGTTAGGACAAGTTTGTGGTATATTGTGACGCCTCAAGGGAGGGTCTAGGTTGCATCCTTATGCAGACGGGGAAGGTGATTGCCTATGCATTACATCAGTTGAAGAAGTATGAGCACAGGTACCCCAAACATGATTTAGAAGTTTCACTAGTAGTTTTTGCACTGAAGGTGTGGTGACACTACTTATATGGCGAGAAGTGTGAGATATACACAGGTCATAAGAGTTTGAAATACTTATTCTCCCAGAAGGATTTGAACATGAGGTAAAGACATTGGTTAGAACTGGTAAAGGATTATGATTGTGAGATCCTCTATCACCCAGGGAAAGCCAACGTGGTAGCAGATGCCTTAAGTCGAAAGGGTTCGGGACAGTTGTATAGTGTCAGGCGGAAATACAGGGACTTGACTGAGGATATGACTAGAGTAGGAATTGAGCTAGTGGTGAGCCAGTTAGCCAACATCACCCTACAGTCTACTCTTTTGGAGAGGATTAAGGAGAAACAGTTGAGTGACCCACAGTTGGAAAAGATCAGAGGGGACGTCCTAGCTGGAGTTTCTAAGGACTATATAGTGTCATACATGGGTTTATTGTGACACAAGGATCAAATCTTCGTTATGATGGACACTGGGATCAGGAGAGAGATTTTGGATGAATCTCATACTACCCCTTATTCTCTACATCCAGGCACCACGAAGATGTCTCTGGTTCTAAAAGCCTTACACTGGTGGCCTGCGATGAAGAGGGATGTGACTATCTATGTGGCGAAGTGCCTAACCTGTCAACAGGTCAAGGCAGAGCATCAGAGACTAGCAGGTATGTTGTAGCCTCTCGATATTCCAGAGTGAAAATGGGAGGACATCACGATGGATTTCATGGTAGGATTGCCCAGGACGTGGGACAACACGATTCAGTCTGGGTCATCATGCATTGGTATATGAAATCAGCTCAATTTTCACTAGTGAGGATAAATTACACGGTCGACCAGTATGAAGGTCTCTATGTGAGAGAGATATTTTTCCTTCATGGGACTCCGAGGTCTATCGTGTCTGATAGGGACCCCATCTTTACTTCCAAGTTTTGGGGAAGTTTACAAAAGGCGATGGGTACACAGCTGAATTTCAGTACAACTTATCATTCTCAGACCAATGGTTAGTCTGAGAATACTATCAAGATACTAGAGGACATGTTGAGAGCATGTGTATTGGACTTTTAAGGGTCCTGGTGTAAATATTTGTCAATGATAAAGTTTTCATATAATAACAGCTACCAGTCGACTATTGGAGTGGCCCCTTATGAGATGTTGTATGGTAGGAAGTGTAGATCACCAATTCCCTGGTATGAGATGGGTGAGAGGAAATATTTGGCTCATGAGGCAGTTTAGAGGACCACTAAGTCTATTGAAAAGATTAGAGCTCGGATGCTGGCGTCTCAAAGTAGACAGAAAAGTTATTCAGACCCAAAGTGGAGGAACGTGGAGTTCCAAGTGGGAGACTATGTATTTCATAGGGTTTCACGAATGAGATGGGTAAAGAGATTTGGAAAGAAGGGCAAGCTGAGCCCTAGGCTTGTTGGACCATTTGAGATCCTAGAGAAGATCGGTCAGGTGGCCTATAGGTTGGCCTTACCCCCTGCATTTTCTAGTGTGCACAATGTGTTTCATATCCCCATGCTGAGGAAATATGTATCAAATGGGACTCATGTGTCGAGTTACAAGGATCTAGAACTAGAGACAGATTTTTTCTTAGAGGAGCAGCCAATTCAGATTTTAGACAGAAAGGATAAGCTCATGAGGAACAAGACTATACCTTTAGTTAACGTACTATGGAGGCACAACAAGCTTGAGGAAGCGACCTAGGAGTTGGATGCAGATATGCAAAATCAGTATCCAAAGTTGTTCATGTAATATTTCGAGGATGAAGTTTCTGTAAGGATGGGATAGTTGTAATGTCCCAAATTACGTAATAAGGCGTAGGGCCTTGATTAGGGGGCCAAGATGGCAGTTTATGGAAAGTTATGTGTTTATATGGCATATATATGTGTAATTATATGATTATTTGAGTTATATTATAATATGACTAGATATGCATGTTCAGGTGTATTAAATATGCACGTGGGCTCGTTTCTTATTATAAGGGAAATTTTTTATATTTTGGCCCGTTATGGGTATATTTAGAATATATGTGCATATGTGTGAGACCACATTATTATGAGAATATATTTGGATTACTCAACACGAGGCGATCCTGGGGATCAAGTTAGGGGGAAAGTCACAACGGGACCTAATACTCGACTCGAGGTGAGTCAAGGGTTATTTTGGGTATCTAGTAAATTACTGGGTTATTGAGTAACGGGAATAAATATTCGAGGATATATTTCAAGTTAGTGAGATTAGGAGGGAATTTTGGGGATTTCAACCATTTTTCCTTCAGGGATGTTTTTGCTATCCCGAGCCTCATAATTTGTTTAAGGTTACTTAGAGTCTAAGTAAACCTCACAAATATAGAAAATAGAAGAAAACTCGTTCAATGCTCTATCTCTCTCTCGTTCACACACTCACTCAAATTCCTTGGGAATTCTTGTGATCTAGGAGGAATCGAGGCTAGCCTAGGCTCAAGATTGCTTGGGGAGAAGCTTAGCATCACTTGGGGCAATTAAGGTAATGATTTCCAGTCTTGTATGTCTCTGTTTTTCTGGTTTTTAGGGAAGTTTTGGAGATTAGAAACTCAGTTCTGAATTTTTGGATTTGATGGGGTTTTGGCCAAGCTTAGGCTTGGGTTTTGTGTGAATTAAGGTGCTGAGTTGATTGGGAACTTTACCTTGGGGATTTAGCTATGTTTGGATAGGTTGTTGGTGGGTTTTGTGTAATGCCCTACTTCCTTAGAGCCATTACTAAGTGAGTTTAAAATGTGCTAATCACTCGCTAATCGAGGTTTTAGGTTAAAAGTGTAGCTAAACTGTGTTGAAGGATGTTTTAAGGCATAAATAGAAAAATGTAGTCATTCATTGAAAACACTAAAAGTTAAACATTTGGGATCCCAAAACATTGTTTAGTAAATATTTACAACTCAAAATACATTTAGGGTCAACTAGGCGACAAAATTCAGGTTAATACATAACATTTCCAAAAATCCCCCTGGCCGAGGCAACCATGTAGGCCGAACATGTACTCGTCGAACCACGTTCTCTGTACTCATGGTTGGTCGACCTTTCATTTGCCCTTACCTGCACCATAGAGCACCCGTGAGCCGAAGCCCAGCAAGAAAAATCAACACAAAACAATGAACATATACATACCAATCAATTAGCTTATAACATAACAACCAACAAGCTAAACACATAGCGGACATGCCGTCCCAGGCGCTTTACCAGGCCCTGGATTTGTGGTCTTCACCGTGAGGATGACCCCAGCATCTGAAGGGATCTCACCCTAACAGCTCACACTCCGCATGCTCAATGCCGCTCCCGGCCCCTTGACGTACTCTGCTTCCTACTGTTCTCAGCCTTCGCCGTTCCCGGCCTTTACCGTTCATTCACAAATATGCAATACATAGAATAATATCAACAAATATATAAACATATACTAAACACAACCAATTGGGCTTCGCCCTGCAATTCAATCATAAAAGGCCATGCCCTGCAATACAAACAATAGAGCCACACCCTACTCTACGGGTACAACAATTTTCTTACCTGTGTCCCAAGCTTCTTGAGCACCGCAATCCTGAGCACAGTCCTCTAACCCGAGCCTCATGGAAAACCTTGTCACAGTGCATTAACAATAGCCATCCACCAAGTTCTAATCCAATAAATAACTTCGGGATAAAATTCAAGCCTCCAGGACCTTGGATTCTACCAATCTGGGTGGTAAAACCCTTCCCGAGGCTTACTTTTTTGGGTTCCCAAGCCAAAAACCTTCAAACAACCAATACTTTGAATTAGGGCCGCGACGTGCCTCAAGTCAGAGACAAAATGTCTCCCTGTTGGCTGACATGGACCGCGACATTCCCAACCTTGGGCCGCGGCGCGCCTGGGCAGACAGAGGCTCTCAACCTCTTTGACACACACGGGCAACAGTGCCTGAAGAACAGGGCCGCAGCTCGAGCCTCCAAATCCAAAAAACCACCATTTTTCTGTGTTTTCTTCGAGCTTAACCCTAATTCTCATAATTCAAACATTAATTAAACCTATAATTGGACCTGAATTCCTTATTCATGTACCCTAACGAACACAATAAGCCCATAATAAATCCCATATACCCAGCAATCATCCTTAACCAACCTTGGAAACCAAATCCATGCAAGCCTAAGTTCTAGCAAAAAAACCAGCAGAATTCAAACTTTACAATAAAGTAAAAGTCTTACCTCTGTTCTTAATTAAACCTTTGAACTACTTTCCTGAGCGTTGAACTTCCCAATCCTCTAATTCACCAGCCCAAGTCTGACACCATGAGAGGAAGAGAGAAAGAGTTGTGAGATAGAGAGTGATATGTTTAGCCTTCTGTTTCTTTCTTCTAACCCCTTCTAATGTCTAACGGCCAAAGAGAGCCTAAGCCTATCCCATGCCAAAAGACCAAGCTGCCCTTAAACGTATCCTTAATCCTTAAGTAACCCAAGGGGAATTTAGTCAATTGCCAAATCCCGTTAAGTCCACGACTATTCCAATAAATCCCCATTTAATCCTGACATATCTAAATAATTGATAAATTACTATCCATTACTCAATAATTACCGAACATATACTATATTCCCAAAGTACCCCTAGGCTCCTCCCGAGCCGAGTATTTGACCCCGCTGTGACTTTATAGCCAAACTGCTCCCTAGGACTATCTCGGATTGTGCATCACAAATACATCACCATTCACACGTGGTATTAATCACAATATACACAAATATTGCATTTATGCCCTCAACGGGCTAAAATTACAAATATGCCCCTAATAACCAAATGGGGCCCACATGCATATTTATTTCACCTCAACATGCATTTCTAATCACATACTCATAAAATTCACATATTAACGCCATAAATCAATTATTTCCCCTAGCCACGTTAATCATGGCCCTAAGCCTTATTAGCAAATTTGGGATGCTACATTTTTGCTTGGGGAAAACGGAGAAATTTGTGAGTTTTCATGGTGAGTCGTGTCCTTGTTCTTGAGGCATCACGACTCTCATTAACAAGAAGAAGAATGAGGTGTCGAACCTCCATTTGAGTCGTGGCACTAGTAGGAGCGCACTGCGGCGCGTGTCGAAACATATGAGATCCTTGGGCTCTCTGACTTGGGGTGGGACGCGACTCATTTGTTTTGAGTCGCGACGCTTGGAGGGTTTTTAGCCCCGGGAGGGTTTTGAGTGTGAGAACTCAAACCTAAGGGCTCGGGATCGATCCTACTATCTGGTTTAGTATAATTTGACTACTCAGAGGTTAGGTCTCGGTCTGGAAGCCTTTATTCGCTTTTTTTGATGAGATTCTCTATTGGTTGAGAGAAGTTTACCGCTAGGGCCTCAAAATTAGGATCATGCTCAAGGGACGTTCTTAATATACATTGCAATCAGACCTCAGGTAAGAAAACTACATGTAATACGTGATATATGTGTTAGGGCTTAGCCCGGTTGTTGATTATAACTATGAATAGGGCTCAGCCCCTGAGAATGAATGTGATTTAGTTTATGCTTGAACGCTATGTGTCTGGACAATTATTTAATGATTACTTGTCTTGTTTGCATAGGTAGGGCTCGACCCCGTTAAGGAACATGGTTATTACTGTGTTTGTATTTGATTGGTTAAGAAGCCAAGATTTATATGTATGCATACTTTTATTGTTCTAAGTATGTTTATCTGTATTTGTATCTATTTGTCTGGTTATTTGAATGTTTGATTAAAGCCTTGACTTATTAGTCAAGGGCGGAAATAGCACGTTGTGCGCTGGTCAAGAGGCTTAGGCTCAATCAGGGACATACGATACGTTGGCTGACCTTATGGTCATTGGATAACAAAGCATTTGGCTAGCTCTATGGTTAGTTACTCAGAGCTAAGAGAAAGGACTCGGGTCACTCTATGGTCACATAGCTTGGGCATATGGCCCTGGTTTGACTCTATGGTCATCTATTCAGAGCAGCAGGCCCCAGAATGACCCAATGATCATTCATTTGTAATTGTATGCATGCATGGGTAGATTATTATTGCTAGGTATGCTAGATATGCATTTGGAATCTGTATTTTCTGTTCATGCACATGTTTAAGTTTTCTTGCTAAGCCTCGACCCACGGGTGCTATGTGGTCCAAGTAAGGGGTAATGAAAGCTAGACCAACCATGAGTTGGAGAGCTTTGATGGTGGTGTGTACATATGCGGTCTCTCGTCCACCACGACCAAGGATATCTCTGAGGAACTAGGGTTGCACCACAACAATTTTGACATTCAATGAGTCCCTACAGTGTCTCACATCAATGGTGTAAGACATTAAAAATTATGAGGGATTTTAAATGTCTTATGTTGGGAGACATTGAAATTTTTTATTAATTACTAAAATTGTAAGAAATTAAAAGTCCAGGGAGACATTGAAAATTTGGGGTCTAAACAAGTGTTTGTGGGGACATCCAATGTCTCCCACGTCTTCCAGTGAAAGATGTTGGAAGTCATAGACATCCAACATACCCACCGGAAGACGTGCCACGTGTCCCACGTCTTTCAGAGGGAGACGTTGGAAGTCATATACATCCAACATCTCCTACTGGAAGACGTGGGACATGTGGCACGTCTTTCAATGGGAGACATTGGATGTCCCCACTAATATAAACCTCCTTTTTCCTTCCCTCTCATACACACACGCACAAACCAGAGGTTCAAGATGATTTCTGCTATTTCTAGGGCACATAAGGTAAGGTTTTCTCTCTATGTTCACGGTTTTACTTAGTTTTTTTTTTTAAAAAAAATCTTAGGTTATGCATAAAAATGAATAGTAAATGCGATTTTGTCTTTGTTTTACATTATTAAGAACTTTTCCCATAGATTGTAGGAGTTTCTTAGATTTTCCATAGTTAGTTTATAAGAGCATTTATAATTTGTTGACAATGTAGAGATTATTTTAAATTTACATATCACATTGTGTAGGCTTCATTAAATATATATGTTTATGATTATTTATTATTATTATTATTATTTATTTCAAAATTTAGCTATATTTGTTTATATATCTATTTTTTTAATTTAAATTCTAGCTATTTTGATTATATATAGTTTTGTTAAAATAAATTTATTAAATAATTTTAAAATATAAATATATGAAAAGTTTTGTTGACTATTGAGTGTATAGGTTATGAAAAGTTTTATTGATTTTTTGTTTAGGTTAATTAGTGGCTCATTGGAGTTTTTTTTTTATTTGTTTAGCAATCATTTACTTATTAGATATTTAATGATATTTGTTTAGTAATCTTTTACATATTAATTAATTTAATTTCGTAGGTTGTGATTTTGTTGGTCAGATTTTAGAGGGTATTTTTTGCATCAAAATTTCTATATCAAGCACACATTTGAGGTAATTAAGTTTATAAAATTACAATAATAAGTTATATATTGCTAGATATTTAATGGTATTTTATTTACTATTTATTGATTTGAATTTGATTGGTTTGTGGATTTAATAGCAAATTCGATTACTACGTGTAGTAATTTTTCTAGTTTTCAGATTATTAATTGCAAGAGGTACATATATATTCTCTTACTTCTACTTTTAATATTATTAAACAAATGTTAGAGGAGTTTGAATATCTTAAACATTCATCCATAGTGAAGTAGATTCTGAGATTAAAATTGTGTGTTGCGGTGATAACAGAAGGTTGAGAACTTGTGTGTTTTAGTGAAGTAGGTTCTGATAAATTTGGTTGTGTGTTGCGGAGCTATAAGGAAGAAACTTATTGTATGTTATTTGAATTGTTTGTTTTGCTATTCACATGTACATGGTTATGTCACTATTATAGGGGAAATGCTGCCCAATTTTATCTAGAATAATAAACAATTAACTTTATATAGACATCCAACTTTATCATGTGCTTATTTAGTGTCGTTTCTTTTATTTTTCATAGACATAAGAGAAGATATGGATAGACAATGGATGTCAGCGAATAGGTTATCTACAGAATATAAGAATGGGGTCAATTTGTTCTTAAGGTTTTGTTCGGAAAATGTGAAAGACCCAAATTTTACTTATTGTCCATATCTTAAGTGAGGAGATTTTAAAAAGATGAATCTGAAAAAGATTAAAGAACACTTATATTTCAATGGGATCGATAAGAGTTACACAATTTGGTATTACCATGGGGAGATAGCTCCTAGTGCTCCAACTCTGCCAAGTAGACCAAAAAAAGTGAGGAGGAATATAGTAGAGGAGAATTGGGATCCATTAGATGAAATGATTGACGGCACACATTATGGATCAGGAGTAGATCCAAATAAGTTTGAGTCACTCCTTAGTGATGCTGAAAAACCATTTTACCCTGGTTGTGCCAGATTTACAAAATTATCTGCGCTTCTTAGGTTGTACAATCTAAAAGCTAAAATGGCTGGAGTGATAAAAGTATTACCAATTTATTTAGTTTTTTGAAGGAGTTATTGCCCGAAGATAATGAAATGTCAATTTCATTTTATGAGGCAAAGAAGATGTTATGCTCATTAGGCATGTAGTACGAAAAATTTCATGCATGTCCTAATGATTGCATATTATATCGAAATAGCTTCGCAGATGCAAAACCGTGTCCTACTTGTGGTGAGTCACGATGGCAAAAGAAATGAAATGTGAGGATGTCAAGGAAGGAGTACCTGCCAAAGTATTGTGGTACCTTCTGCCAATTCTTCGTTTAATCTGATTATTTAGAAATGTCGAACATGCTAAATGTTTATCGTGGCATGCTAATGAAATAATAAAGGATGGTAAATTAAGAAATCCAACTGACACCCTAGTTTGAAAGAGAGTTGATTTGAAGTGGCCTTCTTTTGGAAATGAATCTCGTAATATTCGTCAAGGTCTTTTGACTGACGGGATTAATCCACAAACATCTCTTAGCAGTAAGTATAGTTGATGGCCTGTTATGCTTGTTATTTACAATCCACCCCCATGGTTGTGTATGAAGAGAAAGTTTATGTTGTTGACCTTGTTGATATCAGGACCTAAACAACCTGGTAATGACATTGACGTCTATCTAACTCCTCATATAGATGAATTGAAAACTTTGTGGGATGAAGGGGTTAAGGTTTATGATGCGTATAGGCAGAAAGAATTTAATCTTAGAGTTGTCTTATTGTGGACAATTAATGACTTTCCAGCTTATGGAAATTTATCTGGGTTTAGTGTGAAAGGATATAAGGCTTGCCCCGTTTGTGATGAAAAAACATGTTCTGAATACTTGAAACACTCTCGAAAAATATGTTACATGGGACATAAGAAGTTCTTGCCTAATACGCATAAACTTCAGACTTGGAAGAAGGCATTCAATGGTAAACAAGAGTTTGAGGAGGCTCTTGAGCCATTGAATGGGATCCAAGTACTTGAGAAGATGTCTAAAATTGTGTTCAAGTTAGGGAAGCCTAAAGTTCGTACACCTACTGTAACGACCGAAATTCACTAATAAGGCTTAAGGGCCTTGATTAGTGTGCCTGGAGGGCATAATGGGAATTATGTGTGGTTTTAATGATTAAGATGCATGATTATGATTTTAAGCATGTTATATGACTATGTGTACTATGTTATGTGATAATTATGCTATGTGAATTGTACCACGTGGGTCTGGTGATATCAATGCAATGCACGTGCCAAGACGGTCCTAGGAAGCTAGATAATGGTAACTGGTGATTTGGTAACCTGCGTAACTGTTAGCAACCATAGAGAGAAACAGGTTTTATTGGAAAAGTGGTAGAATTGCAATGTTAGTAAAAGGACAAGTGTGCCCTTGAGGTTTAGTTAGAAAGGGATATTTATGGAGGGATAGAGTGGTCTTTTGGCAGTGAATAGGTGAGTTTCAGCTGAAGGAAAATACAATTACGTATAATACTTTGGGAAATTGGTTTATGCTGAATTTTGGAGACCTAGAAATAGAGAAAAGAGAGATAGAGGAAGGAAGCTGAATTTGGCTCTTGGAAGGAGAATCAAGGGGGTTTGAAGTTATCAATCAAGCCTAGGCCAAGAATATTCAGAGGTAAGGACTTAGTTATGATTTGTTTAAGTTTCAAAGTCTGGTTTTTAGAAGATAAGCATGAATTGAAATAAGTTGGTGGCTGGTTTTGCATAAATTCAGAGTTGGAATAATCAAAAAGAGAAGGAGGTTTGAAGCTAGAGGTTGGACTCTCCATTCAAGGTAAGGGTTCTGTGTGATTGTAAAGCTTATCTCTGTTATGAATTAGAGAATTTGAAGTGTGGTTTGGGTTTAGGTTTGAGTTTTTAACTTTCTGGTTTGAGTTGTTAAAGCATGGAACTCAAGGGTGAATTTTGTGAATGATTGTGTAATTGAGCTAGGATATGACGTTTCTAGGTTGTTGTGAGGTCTATTAGGGGTTTTGAGTTGGTTTTGGGGCTTAGGTATGAGTTTGGGATGGTTTGGAATGATTTGGGTTCGGGAAAAACGTAAGGAAAAACCCAGAAATCTGGGTTCGCGAAGGAGCGTCGCGGCCCTGTTCTTGGGCGCCGCAGCGCAAGGCAGTTTCTGGGCAGAGTGTGCTCTCTGACTTGCTAGGCGCCGCGGCGCTAGGCTAACTTCAGGACATGGGAATTTGCAATTTTAAGCCTTGGCTCCGGCGGTTCGGGGGATGCCTTCGGTGCATTGTTTTAGGGATTTGGGAGTTCCGAGAGTGTGGAATTGGTTCCGGGAAATAGTTTTGGATTGATTAGTGACAAAGGAAGTTTCATTTGTGTTGTGATTAGGTCTTTGGAGAGGCTCGGGGTAGAGGACCGTGCTCGCGGCTTCGAGGCATCGGGAACTGGTGAATTGAAAGGTAAGAAAACTGCACCCGGTTGAATGATTGTGATGGGACTAAGTGCTCCCGAAAGATGTATCGTGTCAACGTTGGTATTATGCCATGGGACATATAAAAGCGGTCTAAGAGTGCCGTACATGATTTTAGCGCACAGGGCACGAATTGGCCACTGGGAGCCAAGAACAACGGGATAACGGAGGGAGCGGCCTGACGGCGCTAGCCCTGGTTATCATTTGTGAATTGTGAATATTATGAACTGAAATGCCTAGTATGTGGAATACTTGATTATACTGACTGATGATATATCTGAATATATGTGATGCAATGTGAGATGTTGACTTGTCTGTTACTTGTTCATGCTCTGTTATTGTTGTCTTTTCTTGTTGGGCCTTGGCTCACGGGTGCTACGTGGTGCAGGTAAAGGCAAGGGCAAGCTGGACCAAGCCTGAGGTGGAGAGCTCCGAGGTGAAATGTACATAGCCAGCTGTTCGATCACCATGGTCGAGGAGTGAGTCAAGACAGGGATCTACCTAACTGCTCGTTTTGCCTTAGTATGGCTGGTTAATGTATTTGAACCTTGTAACTTTTGTAAACGGCCTTTAAACTGATATTTTTGGGATCATGTGTAAATAAACAATGTTTTCTTTTAATGAAAATGTGGCTTTTGAAACCAAAACGCTTTTAACCCTAGTTCCTTAATAGTTTCAATAACAAGATTTTATTTAAATGACTTGGTTAGCAAGTCTGGCACTTTATAAACACGCAGTGTAACGGTCTTGGCTATCCAGGGCGTTACACCTGCAAAGATGAAACATAGTCGTAAGGCTAAGGTTGTGGAGGAGCCAAAATTGTGTTATAAAAAGAAATCAATTTTCTTCGAACTTGAATATTGGCATTTCTTACTTATACGCCATAATTTAGATGTTATGCACATAGAGAAAAATGTATGTGATAGCTTGATTGGCACTTTGTTGAATATTCCTGGGAAAGCTAAGGACGAAATTAAAGCTAGACAATACATGGTTTCAATGGGTATAAGGAATGAATTAACTCCAAAACCAGATAAGAGACGAACATATTTACCTCCTGCTGCTTACACTCTTACTAAAGAGAAAAGAATGGAAATTTGCAGATGTTTGTTTAATATAAAAGTTCCCGACAGATATTCCATAAATATAAGGTCATTGGTATACATAAAAAGTTGTATTCTGACTGGTATGAAATCTCACGATTGTCATATTCTAATGCAACATTTACTACTAGTGGCCATTCAATCTGTGTTGCCTAGGAAAGTTTGAGATGTAATCACAAGGTTGTGCTTGTTTTTCAAGTCATTGTGTTGTAAGGTGATTGATCTGCTTAAGTTACCCAAGTTAATAGATGAAATTGTGGAGGCATTGTTGGAGTTGGAGAAATATTTCACGTTGGCTTTTTTTTGATATAATGATCCATCTGACAGTTCACTTGGTTAGAGAACTAAGATATTGTGGTCCCGTTTATTTAAGATGGATGTATCCATTTGAGCAATATATTAACATTCTTAAGGGGTATGTTAGGAATAGAAGTCAGCCAGAAGGATGCATCTTCGAATGCTATATTGCAGAAGAGGCAGTTGAATATTGTTCTGAATACATGATTGGTGTACAGAAAATTGGGTTAAATGATGTTAAAAATGTTGAGATTCAGAGTCCTCGTGGTAGCGTTCTATGCATAGTAAGTTGAGATATACTAGACGAAGCGCATCGTCTTGTGTTGCAGAATATAAATGAAATTCAACCTTATATCGAGTGAGTTATATTCATATAATACATTAAGTTTAAGTTGTGTAATTTAGTATATTCAATTGTTTAACAACATATGTATAATTGAAGGGAACATTTTAATAGGATAAAGACCAAATTTCCATCCAAGTCAAGGAACCCAAATGTTTACAAGACGAACATTATCGAACTTTTAGTAGTTGGATAGAATAAAAGGTAAATTCTGTTGATTATGGAAAGTTGTCATTTATTGGTATTTACAAGATGTCATGGTTGGTTGTTTTTAGTAACTTCCTTTTGGTATGTTGATTTAATAGGTTGTGTTAGAATTACAAAACACATCAAATAAGGTATCACACATTGTTAAGTGGATTTCTCGAGGACCTTCTGTTAATGTCATCAAGTTTTCATCATACATGATTAATGGTACTCTATTTAACACTTGGGAGCGCGATAACAACGAAAACACACAAAACAGTGGTGTTAGTCTTGTTGCTAAAACTGTGCAAGTCGCTAGTGCAAAAGACAAAAATCCAGTTGAATGTGATATGACTTTTTATAGAGTAGTTAATGAAATTTGGGAGTTCACAACTCGAGTACCTATTTTCTTTTGTGATTGGGTGAAAAGTGAGAACGACATAATATATGAAGATTTTGGTTTCACATTAGTTAATTTAAAACGAATTAGGTACAAATCTGACTGATTTATATTAGCTTCACAAGCTAAACAAATATTTTATGAGAATGATCCTTCAGAAAACTAGTGGTCAATTGTTCTTCCAATGAAAACAAGAGAATGGAACATTAAAGATGGTAATTTACGTGATATACCTCTTAAAGAAGAACTTGTCACATTCACTGCAATAGAAGAAAATGATAAAGTTGATGATGATTGTATTTCTTTTCATGAAAATGGTGAAGGATTATGGGTTGATGATAATGGGTCTTTGGGGTAACATTTAATGGGTTTGATATGTTAATGATATGTGACATTTTTAGTTTCATCTTTTGGTTTCATCTTTTTTGTTTTATCTTTTGATTTCATCTTTAATCAAATGTTTGTATAACTTTTTTTTTTATGATTATGAGCGTCCAAAATGGTCATAAAAATGATATTTATGTTTCACAGATGGAGGGTGATCATCGCCCTCATTCTCAACCAGTGGAACAAGAACATAATAATGTGAGAGGACGCACATGGATGTCTAAAAACACCAAAAAAAAAAAGGAGTGAAGGACATCTTACACACTTTGAATACAACGAGTATGGTCAAATAGTTGGTGAGACTAGAAGTAATATTTCGTCACAACTAGGAGCTATTGTTCGAGCACTATGTCCATCAACACTACTAGTTGGAACGATGTTAGTATGGTGAATAAAAATAAAATATGGGATACAATGAAGGTATGATTTTATTAATTATATTTCATTTAGTGTTTTTTAAATATATATTGTTGTGATAATATGATTCTTATTACTTTCAAATTGCAGAAAACTTTTGATTAGGACCCTAAACAAAAGAAACAAATATTGATGGATGCGGGAAAGTACTTTCAAAATTGGAAGACTAATCTCACAAGGGTACACATGTATGACGCTTTGAAAAAATTCCCAAATGAGTTTCCGCAAGCTATTCCACATGGATTTGAGAATGTCATAAAGCCAGATGAATGGTTAAAGTCTGTGAACTCAAGATTAACTCCCGAGTGACGTAGAAAGAGAGAAGAGATATAAACTTATCGAGCATTGAATAAATACAATCAAAACCTCTCTAGAGGAGGCTATGTGCGTATTGAAGATATATTAATGCAACAGAACGGGAAAAGCCTGACTGAACTTGATAAGGCAGACTTGTGGAGCATGGGTCGTCAGAATGCAAAAGGAGAGCTAGTTGGAGAGGCCTTTGAGATTCAAAAAAATATTGTAAGTGTTCATATTTAATAATATTGTTATATCAAATTATTAGCTTTTATATATAACTTTCTATGAATATTGTTTTACAAGATCATTACCGGGAACTCCAAGCTAAGGGTAAATGGGCACCTGATGATGTGCTGACGAGGGCGTTGGGCACTCCTGAGCCCCGAGGATGTGTTAGGGCTGGAGGACACGGTGTGTCCCGCATAGTATACTGGAATACTCCGACACCTACCTCAATGAAAAATAAATTGAAAGCCCCCTCTTCGAATGACGACATTTGAAAGAAGTTTGAAGAAAGATTTCAGAAACAAGAAGAAGAACATCGTCAACAAGCACAACGTCTAGAAGAGCGCCTTAAGCAACAAGATGAACTCTTGAGAAAGTTCATGGCCCAACAAAGCGGGTCGGGATCCAACATTGGAGTCCCAGAAGCGCCACCATCCTACTATGTGCCCAACCCACCAATGCCACCAGCACATGTGTCCTACTATACTCATGATTCAATAGTGCCTCAAGCAGAAGATCAAATTATTGCACTACAATCGCTTTTGCAAGAGGTAATTAAAATTTCTTGAATATTCCAAAACCAAATAGAGTTCTTTACTGTTTCAACATACTCATTTGTATATAACACGTGTCTTGCGCAGGGTCGAGCATGCCTTTTAGCCATTGGTTCGATTTCAAACGTTGTTGCATCAGGTAAACTCATTAAAAGAAAGGCAGGCAACAACTACCAAGTTATGATTACTAGCGTTCTTAAGCCAACGAATCCTCTCCTTTTTGCATATCCTGATTTGGATATCTACATAGTTGCTCAATCCATTGGGATGCCAATAGCATGGCCTAAGGATTTGGTCATTATATCTGAAGATATATATCATGAGGCGATGCCATATTTTTACATAATTATATTTACAACTCTATATTAATTTGTTTGAATTTTTTTAATTTTTCTATTATTCTATACAGGCTCCCTCTACAAGTAGGACCAGATCACAATGACCAAAAGCTCTGTCAACACAACAACCACGAGAAAGAAGATGCCCACAAACTCCTCCAACAGAACTGCCCCACACTCCATTGGAACAATTACACAAAATCGTATTTCAGCGGACTGATGGCGAGTGTGTCAATATAGGCATAGAGTATGGAGTATTTTATCAGGATATGTCTCACTATTATATATTTAAGGATGACATACTTTAGTTTGCTTGAAAGGAGATGATTGGACAAGAAGTTGTCGTCAGCTACATGAGGTATATATCTCACAAAGTTCGTTCATTTAATTTTCTAATTTGATTTATTCATTCATATAACAATTTTCGTATTATTGTATTATATTCATTTATAGATATGTGGTACAAAAAGGTCGCCAAAATAAGTTTTTATTTGTCAATCCTAATATTATAGCCAGCCAAGGGAGTTCATTCGAAAATCGTGTTCAAAATCTAATCAGACGATGCAATGACGTAAAATAAAAAAATAACAAGTTATGCTTGTTCCTTGGAACCATGGTTAAGTTTAAAAAGTTATCATTTTCCCAACCCATATCAATACATTCTTTGTTTAACATTTGAGTTTTATTTTTTGTTTTTGTTATGCAGTGAACATTGGATGTTGCTTATTTTAGCACCATATGCATATCATGTTTATTGTTGTGATCCGGTGAATTTATATTTGAATAACGGTGAGGAAATTATTTCAGTGATCGTCTGCGCTTTCAATCTTTTTTTTTCTCTATCAATCTTCCTGATGTCAGAGATCTCTGATACTCTACGCATTAAGCAACCTCAGGTAATTAATTGCACCTTAAATTTTTTAACTTTTATAATTATTAAGTAGAAAAATATGTATGCATTTTTTAACAAGTTTAAATTTAATAATGAATTACTCATACTTTTAAATAATTAGTATCCACACCAACCGGACAATGTGGGATGTGGATACTACATAATGAGGATGTTGAAGGATTTGATTGAACACGAGAGTCCCAGACATTACTTGAGAACGATATTATTGATTAAAATTTACAAATTATTTTTGAAACCATGTATATAAATATAATAAAATAATTAATTATTATATTTTACTTTATATTTTTTGCAGCTAACAAGTATGTCATATACAGATGCACAAATTGATGAGTTGCGAGAAGAATGAGCGACATATATGTTACCAATAATCCAAAGTTACCGACCTTGTTGTTAGGTTTCCTTACTTTTTACCTCTTTCTTACACAGTTCAATATTTGTTAATTTTGTGTATGTCTAAAAAATATTGTGTTTCTTGCATATTTTCATTTTATTAATTATGTCTATTTTCTTGTATATGTCTAACAAATATTGTGTTTCTTGCATATTTTCATTTTATTAATTATGTCAATTTTAATTTGAATTAATATTAAATTGATTTCAATTTAATTAATTATTAAATCAATTTAAATTAATATTAAAACAATTTCAATTTAATTAATTATTAAATAAATTAAAATAATTTAATTTAATTAAATATTAAATAAATTTTAAATAATATTAATTATAAATTAATTTAAATTAATTTTTTTAAACCTGGGAGACTTTCAATGTCTCCCACTGGGAGAGGTTGAAAGTCCACACTTTTGGACACCTTTCAACCTCTCCCACTAGGAGACGTGGGATGTCTCTCACTTCTCTCATTGGGAGACGTGAGATATACACTTACAATGAATCCACCTACAACGTCTCCCCCTATGGAAGACATTGTAGACTTTCAATGTCTCCCAAATAAAGTCATAAAACCTTTATTTTGTTGTAGCGTTGTATCCCTTATTTTGCCGCTTAGGCTGGCTGGTTGTAACTTTTTATTTGTACATACCCTTTTAAACGTTTGTTTGTAGCATTTTGGGATCCCATGTATGTATTAAACTTTTAAATGAAAAGTCATCGTTTCTGTTGACGTGGTTTTTCGCCAACAGTAGATTTAGAAACCTAATAAGGATATTAGTGCTTATTTGTAAACCATAATGAACTTATATTTATAATTTCTCACACACACGATTTTATGTGGTTTAGTGGTTAAAATCCACCTCGTCGACGAGACAATATTATTACTCTCTCACAATTTATGCAAAGTTTTAGTATTACAAAAAAGCAATCCCCTTTCCTGTCAATTATCTCTGATATTTATATTGGAATTTCCTGGACAGATTTTGGGTAACCATGTGCGTATATATGGTAAACATTTGATAAAGCTAATTCCCATATACATAGGGATACAATTGCCTTATAGAGTATACTCCTATTATCTAACACAATAAATGTGAAATATAGCCTGGACATTAATGAGCGTATAGAGTGCCTTCGAGTCTCTCAAGATCCTTCAGTATGCATCATGACCACGTTTCCACAAGCTGAACATATTCATCGAGCGGAGGATTGAAGATAACCTAAACTAGGTTCAGATTGAGTTCAGAGCACCTTAAAGGGCATCTGGCCACTACATGTCTCAAACTGGACCGTCATCCTAAGAGGCGATCTGACAATTACCTGAATGTCGTACTGATAAGTCTTAACTCGAGCTGCTCACTTCATCATTAGCTAAATGTTCGACTCGCCTACTTTTTCCATATATTCATCTACGAACTGTACCCCAAGCTGAGTGATTAAACCCGTGCTAATTTTTAGGGTACAACAATTTCCTTTGACCAAAATTTTTAACCTTAACCCTTGACATTAACCTTACTTACACGTTTATAACCAAGAGACTTGATTAGCAAGTCTGACACTATTTCAAGTACATAGTGTAATGATCCTGGATTAAATGGACGTTACAGATACCTCCAAGCAACAACGTGTGTGTCCACACGCGTTCAATAGCCACACACTATAAACTCAGGGAATCCCCTGATACTTCAGGATTCGTGTGTTTGACCCAATAACTTTTCGAAGGCAGTTTAATGCAAAACCACTCGGGGAATCGTTACTCTTAAGCTACCAAGAACTGAACCTAAAAACCCTCAAAATTTCTACGCATACACAGGCATCAATATTTCGAAACCCAGAAAATTACCCATTTTATTACGCACATTATTTCTAACCAAACCTAGTATTGTGCTTTTGGCCTATCACAAATCCCTATTATCCTTGAACATACCTAAAGTAAGAAATGGTACTAGATTATTCGTAAAACTAATTGAAAAATAAGAGGGAGAAATTTAAACCAGGTATAGGAATACTTACAGTTTAGATGGTTAATCGAGGGAAATGGAAATAGCACCGATGAGAATAGCTTGAGAGCTTTTGAAGAATGAGAGGATTCTGAAGGTTTCTGAAATTTTTGAGGTATGTAAAAGTGGTGAGGTTGAGGTATGTTTCTCCTATTTATACGTAAACTTTGGGAACAAATATGGGCCACTCGATTAGGTCAGTTCGGGATCCAAAAGCCAAGAATAAATAACCCCTGTGGCGGAAAAAATTTGACAGGATAGTTGTCACAGTACTTGAAACTCGAACATGTACCTATCATAGACAGACACATGTTTAACACTCGAGTAGTGGGTGGGCATAATTTCACATAACAAAAGCCCAAAAGCCTTTACTGTGCGTGTCAAAGGTAACACCATGCACGAGTGAGAGCTTGGGGGGCAAATGTTGTACCCCAAAATAAACACGAACTAAATCACTCAATTCGTGGTACAACTGGCAGATGAGAGAATGGAGAAAGCAAACAAGTAGAACATCTAGCTAACTCTAGCGTGAACAGTTCGAGTCAAACTCGATAGGACGACAAACATATAATCTCTGGGTCGCCTAGTGGGCCAATAACCTAGTTCGAGATGCGTGATGACTAGATCGACTTCTAGGAACTCTGAACATGGCCCAAGTCAAGTTCTGTTAGATCTTCGATATCCAGCTCGAGGGAGTGTCCAACTCACGAAAGCCTGATCATGAGGCACAGTGAAGGATCCCAAAAGACTCAGAGATTCCTTATGCGCTCATTAATGCCCAGATTGTATTACACATTTATTACCCGAGAAAACAGATGTAAATTCCATAGGCAATCATATCGCTACGTAAATGGGATATTATTATATTTGATTATTTACCATATTTATGCACGCAGTTACTCAAAGCTATCAAGGAAAACCCACTATAAATATTAGGGGAATGGATAAGAAAAGGGATTGCTTTTTCATATACTGAAACTCTGCGGAAATTGTAAGAAACTATTTCATCCAGAGCCTTAAGAGAGATTAATAATATTGTCTCATGGACTAGGTGAATTTTAACCACTGAACTGCATTAAAGTGTGAGTGTTTGAGGTATTGTTCATTTGATTAATTACGGTTTAGTAAGAGAGCACTAATATCTTTGTTGTCGGATTTCTTCACCCACTGTTGGTGAAAAATCGCGTCAACAGACTTTTTTGCGATGTCATCATCATTTCTTTCTGGTCGATTAAATCTAATTTTAATATCCTGAAAGTACATAGAATAAAAAGTGAGTGGCTCGTTAACCATATAAGTTTCAGCAATAGTGCCTTCTGGATATGATGATTTCTGACATACTATTTATACACTGACATAAAATGTTCGATGGGGAACATTCACCTGAAGTGCACAGGTCCTCCAAGAATGCATGACTTCTTTCAGAAAATTCGTAACTAAGTCATTCATAATATTAAAAAAAAAAGCTGGTGGAAAATTGTTTATAATTTGAAAATGATGGTCAGAATATTTGTTTGCATGTTCCTTAGGTCACCAACGTTTAAAGTTCTAAAACAGAGTTGCTTGAAAAATATGCATAACTCAATAATCGTATCCCAAACTTCTTTCTTCAAACATGGTCAGATATCGAGTGGTAACAAGCATTGAAGCAACACATGACAATCATGAGGTTTATGGCCAGGTATCTTTCCATCGTTTTTGCTTACATCCTTTGATAAGTTCGCTATGAAACCATCCGAAAACTTCCTAGATTTGATAAATTTGTAAAAATCACAATGTTCATCAACATTGAGCATGAAGACAGCGGTTGGCTTCTTCCATTTGTCCTTTCTATCTTCATATAACCACAATTTATCTCAAATATTCATGTCGTGTAAATCAACTCTTGCTTTGTCTGTATCTTTACACTTCCCTTCAATACTCAATGTACCCATTACATTATCACAAACCTGTTCACTAAATCAAGATTATACCTAAGTGACAAATTCTTCCAATACTTCAGTTCAAAAAAATATACTTTTCTTAGACCAATTCAGCTCGTCCTTAGAACATTTACGTTTGACGCCACCAAATTGCTTATGTTTGCGAGGAAATTGAAATTGAACCCACTCCAACCGAGTCAAAATATCATTCCTTAACAATTTTGGAGATGGAACTCTTTTTTCAAACTTATCATTGAATTTTTCACTCCTCCTCATCGGATCATTCATTTCAAGAAAGCGTTTGTGGCCAACATAACAACTTTTACTTCGTAAGCCAATAGAAAGAGTGTGTTCATTACATGGTGGACACCTTATATCTTTTCTTCCTCCAACCAGACATTAAAAGCATATGTTGGATAATCATTGATAGTCTACATAATGGCCGCATGCATAAATTAATAGCCTCATAAAAACATCTAAGCCTTTTCCAAGTGCGTAAGGACCTAGAATAAAAGAGACAACACCAACGACTCTGATTCGATGAACTTCCACCGTGGTAGGGACTAATATAACTAACCACATACTATATGAGTTGCTCATGTTAAAGGGATTATATCCATCAACAGCCAACCTCAATCTCACATTTCTCGGTTTTGTTTCAAGGGATGGATCATTCTTCTCAATCTATTTCCATTCATCATTATATGCAGGGTGCCTCAACACATTGTCTTCTTTCGATCCCTTAAAATAATAGAATTTCATATCCTCTACTAAATGTCTGGAACTCTAAAGCCTCATCAATCTCGGGGTAACCAAGAAGTACCATATAACTTTATAAGCAACCTTTTTTCCTTTTCCACTATTATTTTGCAACCGAAATTCACCACAAACGTGACAGAAATCAACCTTCTCATTCTCTTTCAAATAAAGTACACATTCATGTTTGCACACGTCAATTGAGTCAAAACTTAAACCAAGATTACACAACTTTACCTTTGACTCATAATGTGACTTTGGTAATTTTGTTGCTTTAGGCATTATATCAATTAATATAGCAAGTAGCTGATCAAAGGAATGGTTACTTAACTTATTAAGAACTGTGCAATGCATCAATTTAACCAAATCATTGCAAGCCAATTTATTGCAACCAAGATACAACTAGATCAATCATCACCTCCTTAAAAGAATCATCATGCTTGTCATTCTGAGTACTATCATCGATTGGGGCTTCGTTGAAAGATCTAATAGGCACACCACTTGACTCCTGGAAACTAGAATCTTGTCTTAATTTAATTGTTTACTTAATTATTAATTTAAATTAATTAATGTCTTATAAATAATTATTTTAAGAATTAGTGACTAAATTAAGTAATATTTTTAATTATGACATTTATTTGTACTTTTAAATTTCTAATGAGGGTTATTTTCTCTTAATTCTACTGCAATTTTGGTAGCAAAATGGTTGTAACCGTGCTTACCCTAAAATTTTAAAGCCTACAAATGATACTCATAAAATCCTATAACATTCACAATATAACAAATAGTATTTATAAATGTTGACTAGCTTTTTCACTAACAACTAATTAAACAAACCTTAAAGAAAATATAGAGTGAGACACGAGATTTTACATGGTTCAGGTATTAATTAACCCTAGTCCACAAGTCTCATGTATATGGGATGTTCAAAGCTTGCAAATATCATGCTTCTATGGAGGTTTTCAGGCAGCATTTTTGTAATGCTCTGAAAACAAGAAATGAATCAAGAGTTCTTTACAAAGTGTGCCCTAATCTTATTTATAGATGGCTGAGGGTAATTATTTCCCTAATAAAGGCTAATTATAATTATCCTCCATTAATGGGGACTTAAATGTACAATAAATGATAAATTCCCTCTGTTACAATTCTGGTGGGCTCCTGTGTATCTCAATGGCCCAATACGAGGTATCAACCCACTAGTTTTTGGGGCAACATGCTCTGGAAAGTGCCAGGAGTGTAGTTGCATGTTTTCCCATGTCATGCGGTGTCGTGAGACCCGGGGGACATGAATTGTCACCAGGATTTTTGTAACAGTGAATGTCAGATGGCTGCTTGTGGTCTAGGTTCGGAGGATGATTCCCGCAGACCCGGGGGACGTTAGTAGAAGAGGCAGTTTTATAATTATGACTTGGAGCACCAGTCTAGAACGTGTTCCTCGGGAAGTAGCATTTCCAAGAGGACATACTCCTCTGGTGGTGTAACGCCCCAAATTCCCTAATTTGACTTAGTGCCTAGATTTGGGGGTCGGGAAGCAATAATTGAATTAATTGAATGCTTATGTGTATGAGCATGTTATTATATGAATTATGTGAGTTATATTATAATATTACTATATTGGCATGTTTAGGTGTATTAAGCATCCATGTGGGCCTATTTCTTATTAGAAGGGAATTTTCGTAATTTTGGCCCGTTGAGGGCATATTTGAATATATGTATGGTATATGATTGTGACCACATTATTATGTGGATATATTTGGGTTATTCGACATGAGGCGATCCTATGGGGCAAGTTAGCGATTTAGTTATAACGGAGTGAAATACCCGGCTCGGGGTGAGCGTAGGGTTATTTTAGTAATTTAGCACATTACCGAGATTTACCAAGTAATGGAGAAATTATTTAGTGGCCATTTGAGGATATTGGAGATAACGAGAATTTAAGAGACGTTGGAGGGTTGTGTAATGTAGAGGAACACTCAGAAAACACAAAGGAAAAGCTATCTCCCCCCCCCCCCCCCCCTCTCTCTCTCTTGAGGAACAAAGCTTGGGAATTGTAGGTTTGGTGTCTAGTATTAAGCTAGGAGCAACTTATGACCATAATCCAACTATTGGAGATCAGGATTCTTTTTGGTTTTGAGTTTAATTTTATGTGGTTGAAGCTTTTCCTAGAATTTTAGGCTTTGTTGCATTTTGGGGTTTGATGAGTTTTCCATCAAGTTTTGAGTTGGGTTTTGTTACTGGAAAAATGTTGAATCTCTTATGGGAATTGAATTGAGATTCTAGGTTTGATTTGGGGAGATTTTGATTGGGTTTGGCTGAGGGAAAATCCAAGAATTCTAAGTTCGTAGGGTCGGGCCGCGACCCTGTTCTTGGGGTGCCGTGACCCTCTTGAACCTAGGGGCCAGGGAAGGACTCTGACGTGAGGGCACACCGCAGCGCCTTTTAGGAAGTACCTCATTGCGAGTTTAGTAAAAAGGAGGCTGGAGCCTCTGACTTGGGTGGGCCACGGCACAGATGCTTGGGGTTAAAGCGCTTAATGGGTTTTGAGCCCCGAGAGGGATTTTGAATGTGGAAACTTAACCCTAAGGGCTTAGGATTGATCATACTACCCGGTTTAGTAGAATTTGACGTCTCGGAAGCTAGGACTCAATCTGAAAGCCTTTATTCACTCGTTATTGACATGATCCTATATTGTGGTTGTGACTAGGTTATTGTTAGGGGCTCAGAACAGAGATCGTGCTCAAGGTTCATTCATTGGTAGCCTGTACTTGGACCAAAGGTAAGAATACTGCACTGGATGCATGTGATACATGATTAGGGCTTGGTCCCATTGTTGGATGTATTATGATTAGGGCTCAGCGCAACTGTTAAATGTAATATGATTGGGGCTCGACCCGACTGTTAAATGTAATATGACTGGGGCTTGGCCCAACCGCTAAATGTAATATGATTGGAGCTTGGCCCAACTGTTATATGTAAACATGATTAGGGCTTAGGCCCAACTAATGAACATAATTATAATTATGCATACGTATACGTATACCTGTGTAAGTACATAGTAATGCGTTGTATTTTTGTATGATCAAGATAGTATATGTATGTCAGTTCTTGATTGGAGAGGCTTGGCTGATAAGTCGAAAATCTGCCTATTGTACCTAACCAAAAGCTCGACCTGCTAGTCGAGGGTGTACTAGAATAAAAGGGGGCTCGACGTATAAGCTGAGGATTAAAAGGGCTCGACTTATAAGTCGATGGGTTTGCAAGGCTCGACTTATAAGTCGAGGGCTTATAAGGCTGGTCTTATGAGTCGAGGGGTTCTCAAGGCTCGACTTATATGTCAAGGATTTAGAATACTCGACTTATAAGTTGAGGATTTACAAGGCCGACTTATAAGTCGAGGGATTACAAGGCCACTTATAAGTCAAAGGATCATAAGGCTTGACTTATGAGTTGAGGGTTTGCAAGGCTCGGCTTATGAGTCATGATCAACATTATGCCCGTTAAGCGCAGGCTAATACGGCTTGGCCACCTCGGGACTGCATTATGCACTTGACTGGCTCGTATGCCATAAGAAAGAATGAACGGGGGTGCATTGTGAACTTTACTATCTCGGACCCCATAGAAATGAACGGGACTGCATTATGCACTTGAGCAGCTCATATGCCAAAGAAATGAACGGGAGTGCATTATGCATCTGACTGGCTCAGATGCCATAAGAATGAATAGGAGTGTGACACGCACTTGTGTGACCATATGGTCACTTACTTGCACAGTGTGTGCATGCTTAGTTCCAGTTATAATTGTTGAGCATGCTGTTATATTCTGTGGACTATCTGAATTTTTTAAAGTGTTTTCTTGCTGAATCTTTTGGCTCACAGGTGCTTTGTTGTGCAGGTAAGGGTAAGAAAACCTTGGCCAACCATGAGTTGGAGAGCGTTAGGGGCGATGTGTACATATGCAGTCTGCTCGACAACCACGACCGAGGTATTGCAGGGGAACTGGGGTTGGATCATGTTTTCCCGCTTAGGTCGGCTTATCTTGTAATCCCTTAGTTGTCAACAAATTTTTAAACTCGTATTTTTGGGATCCCATGTAAAGACTAAAGTTTTCATTTAATGAAAATGTTTATTCGTTGACTAAGATATTTGATACATGAAACCTTAGCATCTTAGTCAGATGTTTTAGATCAAATGACTCATTTAGCGAGTCTCGCACTATATTAAACACAGGTGGTAACAGACCCTAATTAGCAGGGCGTTATAGGTGGTGGTGAACAGTGATTGGAGGCAAGACTTACCTTCCGTGGATCTCCAAGAAATCTCCATGGGACTTAAATAAGCTTCCTTGAAGACATAATTAATATTTAATGTGTGCCACGTGTCACTTGGTGAAAACATTCACAACATTTTCCCCCTGGTTTTCATTCATCCTCGGTAAGTTGAGACTTTGATTGAGGAGAGTAATTTTGGGGGATATACTTGGGTGGGGATGATTGGGCATCCTTATTGTTTGGTCCACTAATCAATGCCATTTAATGAGGGGTCTTTTCCATGCTAAAAAATTATAGTCTGTACCCGGCATCCTTTCACCTTTTTTATTATGATATGTGCCTAGAAGGACCGTTGGATCTTGCTTGAGTGCCTACTCCCTAGGTGATCAACGGCTTGGGTTGAATTACTTCCTGTCCACACACACTGGTATACATTCAAAATTTGCCTACCTTCCTGTTTCACTTTTGCATTTTAAACTTTCCCACTTCCATGCTTTGAAGAACACCATTTTGACAAGAACTCATTCATAAAATCAAGTTACCATTCGTCATGGATCCTGAAAGGTTAGAGGTAATCACGATATTTCTGGGTCAATTGGATGACGTATTCTTCCGTTCATACTCGCTTTAGCATGTACATGCACTAATATCGAGTAATTTCCCATTAGACTTTCTTTGGAGTTAGTGGAATGGTTAGGATTTAGATTTTATTTTTACCTTTTTTATCGTCCTTGCTGGTGTCAAAACCAGTTGCAAGTGACTGTTTATTTTTTCTAGCGCTTTTCTTGCATTTTTTATATTCAACCGGTTTCTGCGAAATTTTCAGATTATGGTTATGTCCTTGAATCTCCAGTGGTGTCATTGGGAGCAAATTTAGGGTTCCGGGGACACTTCTTTCCCATATAAAAAAATCCTCATCTCCACTCCCCACGCAATTTCTTAGGGAATTCTCGTATTTTGGTCGTTCTTTTTGGTGAAAGTGCTAACTGTTTGGTTTTTGTTTCAAATGTCTGAGGAGCTCCACAAATTACACTAGAAAGACTTTACGCATTCGACAGGAGCTAACTGAATTGGCCCAAGAAGATGCTCGTCATCTGAAGGAGAGACAGGAACCAGCCCAGGTGGGAGAGGCAACCACAAAAAGCCAACTCCATGTCGGAGGAACAGGCGAAAATAGCTCTGATTCCTCAGCCCACTCAAGGGTACACCGTCGCAAGATATAAGGCGGAGCAAATCATAAGAAAGTTAAAGCACCCAGGGGTATTGGAGCGCATCATGAGGCACTACAGGATTGGAGAGGAGTTCCTCGTCTGTTTATGCTGGCAGACGAAGAGGTCGCACATTCACAACTACGATCTCGGGGCCTCGAGCCAGTCACACCTCCAGGCAGGAGCATCCCTACGCCTATTCCAATATTTTGTTAACTTTTTTAAGTATGTGGGGATTGCTTCGTTCCAATTGTGCCCAAACAGATACAAGGTCCTCGCAGGTTTGTACGTTCTGTACCAGAGAAGGAACTGCCCCAATGTTCTCCAACTAAGATTTTATATCACTACAACTTTTGGACATGCTCGAAGATGAGAGGAAGTGACCTTACCTCGACGAATTTTATACCTCGATGAAGTATGCCTTCATGACGTACAAGGCTCCTCATCATAACGAGAGTCATGTACTGGGCTACAAGGATCACTTTTTCTTCAATAACCGCTTCCCGACAAGGACCAACCCAACTCTCATCCTGGAATTCTCCAAGGTTGGTAAGTCTTGTCATCTTCTAATTTTCTATTCTCTGAATACAGTCATGTTTCATTACTTAGTAGTTTCTTTTGTTAGGTCTCTTCTGTCACACTCCCTTCGTCCAGGCATTCGAAGATCACTTACTTGCGATGAATGTTCTTACAAACGTGGAGCTAGAGCTGAGCCAGCTAGTGAGAAATAATAATTTGGTTAGTGTGGGTCTTCTCCAGAGGAGACAGTGGATTATCAACCTCGACCTGACTCAGCACATGAACTCCAACTAGTTTGTAGGGGATGGAGTAAGTCCTGAGCAACTATGGGCTTCTTTGTCACTTATTTGATGTAGCCTTACCACAGGCTGTCCCTGGACTCAGGAAGAATGCAATTACTACCAAGACATGATCAACATTTATCTCCACCTCCCGAAGAGACGGTTGCCTCGTTGGGAGTTCATGCCATTGGATGACGTGATGTCCTTCCATACGCATTGGATTTGTCAGTATGATACAAACACCACCCAAGGGATGGTGAGACTTGCACGGGAGTTCGCGCATTTGATTCTCACTCGGAGGAGACATCTAGTGGTGTGGCTTCCCAAGAAGCCTCACGCGCTCTCGACATTACTTGTTATTTATGTATTGTATAAGTTATTTCCTTGTCTTTTACAAGTGATAATACATGCCTTTTCTTTTGCACACCAAATGAGGTTGTTAGATGAAATCTGTACCAAGAGGCAGCGGCTTGAAGGCCTAGCCCAAATTGAGGTGCCCGCGCCTCAAGTTATTGTGCCTACAACCCACGTTAAGGTGCCCGTTTTCCAAGCTGTGGAGCCTACGGTCGAAGTTGAAAGGCCTCGGGTGATGAATCCACCCATCATTGACCTGGGTGGATCTCCCACCCTTGGATAAAGAACTATTAGGGTGGACGAAGTCTGCCAACCTTCTCTCGAGATGGCAGATAGCCCAGACGCCTAGATCCCCCAGTTGTTGATATATCTGGAGAACTATGAAGGGGAGAATCTCATTCGGTATAACGCCATGGTGGAGCACTTTAATGCCCCCTGGAGGAGGGCGACCAAACATTCCTAGAATTGGATGAGAACATTGGCAAGTACAAGCCACCAAAGGCCAGGCCACCCGTGCCTCTAATCGGCAAGGCTAACATGGAAAGTCTCTTCGCCAAGAAGCTAGGTTATACCTATGGAATTTATCTATTTTTAATTCATCATTCTTCTATGATTACACACTTGATTATATATTTAGGTATGTTTAATTAGTTTCTTTATATTCCCTTATATTAAATTGCTTCTATTTTTCAATTAGAATGTTATGACCCATATTCTAACAATTACAACTCACAATGGGAGGAATATTCTATTACTTTCTACGATGGAAATCAATACATTGAGCCTAATTACTACTCTCCATTAGAATATAATGAGTTCGTACTACAATTTTCAGATTCATCAATTCGAGAACTCATCAATGCATTGAATGCCAGCAATCTCCAACTTGAATAGATGTCACAGCATGCTTATGTGCCTCTTCCTCAACAACCTCCTACACAAATGCAACAAGATCAGGAACCATCAATTTCAGATATCCTAAAACATTGGTGGCTTCAAATATACAAACCCAAGTAATTCTTCAGAATAATCTGAGATCTTTTCAAAATTTGGAGAGTGCTATGGGACAAATTGCTACATCATTGAGTGATCATGTGGTTGAGAATTTTGGAGAATTACCCACACAACTAAGGAGTAAGTTAATATAGAATGATAGTACCCTATCTCTCCAAAGTGGTACACAATTTGACTCATCACCTTACCCAGACAAATTATTTGAACCAATTCCAACTCAACAAGTCAACAATTCAACTCAGAAGGATCCTCTCCACAGGAGGTTGACACTCCAACTTCAGTTGGTCCATCATTACATAAATACAAACCAATTGCCACAACCTATGTATCTCTTCCACCCTTCTAAAGAAAATTGAAAAATTCTAACAAAGAGGAGGCCAGCAAGGAACTACTTAAAATTTGTCGCAAAGTAGACGTTAAAATTCCACTCAATGATGCATTCAAGCAAGTACCTCACTATGTTAACTTCTTGAAAGATTTGTGTACTAACAGAAGAAAGCTCAGATGTGGTAAAAAAATTAGTGCGGGGAAGAATGTTTCTATTGTTCTCCAAAGTAATTTGCTACCCAAGTGTCAAGACCTTGGGATGTTTACAAATCCATGCATCATCAGTAAAACAAGGTTTGATCATTGTATGATAGATTTAGGAACACCTATTAATGTTATGTCTAATTTATTTTTGCTTCTTTAAATGTAGGGTTATTAAAAGAAACTGGTGTTATTATTCGATTGGCTGATCGTATTAATGTTTATTCCCTAAGGTTAGTTGAAGATTGTTTGGTACAGGTTCAATTTAGGAGGTAATTCTGACTTATTGCAAGTACAAAGTTGGATGTCATAGTATGGGCACTTACAATGAAATTTGATGGTGAAGTTATACAGTTTGATATGTTGAATTCTATTGATGAGTACAAAAGGTAAAAGGTTTTGTTAAATGACCACCATAACAATTATGACCACATCATTCAGTTGAGCTAACGATGTTAAACAAAGCAAACTTGCAGGATTTTTTTTTACCATTATCTTTTTATTTTGTATCGATTTTTTATTTAGTATATTCCTTGCGGACAATGCTTAAATTAAGTGTGGGGAAGCGAAAAATGCATGTTTTATTTTTATTTGTCATTTCTTCAGTTGTTATTTGTGTTTGTGTTGTTTAGTTATTTATAGTGTCGTTTTTTCAATTTTTTTTAGTTTATTTTTTGGTTGTCATAAGCAAGGTAATGTTGAAAGTTGTCTGTCAATGATAAAACTTCTAATTGAGATAAGAATATGTTTAGGAACTTGATTAATTCTGCATGAATTGTGTGCTTAACACTTGTGTGGTTGTTACTTAAGCTTGATCTTCGATTTTCAAACATAATGTGTACAATTAGATTTACATTTTCACTAGTATTTGGAGATATTTATGTTAGGAACGAGTTTCCTAATACGCAGCGAAATGGTGGTGGGTTGGCCTAGTGTATAACAAAAATTTTGTAACATATTTAAAATAACTTTAAATATGTGAATCCATTAATATACATACATTAATCATAAGCAAGTAAATAGAAAACATACCTCTTGATGCCTATCAAGTGTCATTGCTATCTTTTCGTAATTTGAATGAACATCCTATCCAAGCTGCTCCCAGGTACTCACACCAAGATCTTCCACAACGTTCTCTACACCTCAAGAAGTGTGTGGGCACTTACAGAATAAAGGATGGTTAATTTCTGATTCTACTTGATGTATTCAACACATGAGATCAAGATAATAAGGCCTGAAATTTGTTCTGTATCTTTTCAAGGAGAGATAGAAAAGTATCGTTCTTTTTCATAGAGCGAATTCTTGAGTGCATGTTTATTCTCTTATAAGTCTTACTTAAAAAGAAATTATTCAAAATTTAAAAAATAAATATGTAACCAACTTACAATTTATCTTTTAATTAATTATTTATTTTATTAATTAAAATATCTAAAATTAATTTTTGAATTTTCCATTAATTAATTAATTAATTAAAATTGAAAAATTTATCCCTGAAAATTGTGCAGTACACACCACACACAGTCCATGGAATGTGTGTGGTCGTGTACCACCCTATATTTTAGGAATATTTGATTTTTCTATTTTTATTTAATTATTTATTCAAACTAATTTGTCAGATAAAAATCTAACAACCAAATAACTAATTCAAATTTGAATTAAATATCTTTTTAACTAATTATCAAATATTTAATTATTTGGATAAATATCAATCTTTTAAATTCAAATCTAATTTGAACTTATCAGATTATTATCTCCCACCCAAATAAAGATATTTAATTAATTCTACTAATTAATTAAAAATATATATAATTCGAAATTAAATATTTAATTTATTATAATTTAGAAAATTATAATTAATTAATTATTTAATATAATTTCAAAATTAATTTAATTATTTAATATAATTTCAAAAATTACATAATAATTAAATATTAATTAATTTTGTTAATTACAACTATTTTGTAATTAATTAATTATTCACTATTATCACATAATTGCATATTTGGCCTGAAGAACAAATTTCTTTTTAAATATGTCTTTCAACGATTTTCCCCGTTATATCAACTCTTGCCTTGAATAGTGTTGATAGAGCCTCTGTGGGGACCTATAGACCTATAATTCCAAGCTCCAATAAATTTGAGATTATTAATTAATCTCTTTAATTAAATAATCTTAATTTATTAATCTCATGATTACTCCACTATAAATATGAGACTGCAATCTTGTAATTATAGACATTTCATTTACTGAGTACTTTATAAAATAAAGCGTACATTGATATAATCATTACATACAAATTATCCATCTAATAATGGTCCATAATTAACCGGGAATAAAATTATCATTTTACCCTTTTAATTATATCTTGTTTCCTTAAGTACCATTGACTTTACTACTGAAGGTTAATTCATAACTAAATTATGAATTTGAGCTCAATAACCTTTTCAATCCCAAAAGTTAACCCTTAAGAGAACCATTATCCGATCTCTTCCAAGAAGGTATAGATTCCATATTTGTATACTATGTCCCCAACCATTTACATTAATGAGTTCTCGAAACAAAAGTTTCTAGCCTGATCATTCTGGCAGACCCTAACTAGGAGTTCATTGTAACTTCAGGATTAAGATCTATTCGTATATGATCATCAGTAGATATATTTAATTAATACTTCAAAATAGTATTTAACTAAGTATTAATAAACATATCTGGTCATGTTCTATATATTCTCTAATATATAAAGTATCTCCAATGAAGTGTCCTACTACACTAGTGATCCAGATCTAGATCACATGTATTCATAATACTAGTGGACCGTGCTTGCAGTAATTAATCTAAAAACTCCATAACTTTATTTACTACGAACTTTTCAAGCTCATTTATCTCAAACACAATCCTCCCGTACCAATACGTGTTTGAGATGACATATATGAACTTAGGAATTTTTCTGATATTTACATAATATTATCACAAAATAATATAGTCCATAAAATATATGCATAACAAAGTCAATATATTTATTTATTTCTTAAAACAATGTCTACTACATATGCTTTTAGGGCACAATTCCCAACAATCTCCCACTTGCCCTAAAGCAAATGAAGCACCTCTCTCATTCTCATATTTCTTACATGCTCCTTAAAAGACTTCATGGATAAAGTCTTTGTGAAAGGATCTGCAAGAGATTATGCTCTGAAGCTATATTCATAACTACAACATCTCCTCGATGAACTATCTCTCTAAGCAAGTGATACTTCCTCTCGATGTGATTTCCCCTCTAGTGACTCTGTGGTTCCTTTGAGATAGCTACTACCCCACTGTTGTCATAGTATACGACTAGTGGCTTATCCACATCTAGAACTATTTCCAGATCAGAATAGAACTTTTTGAGCCATACAACCTCATTAGATGCTTCACAAGCTGCTATATACTCGACTTCCATGGTGGAGTCTGCAATGCTAGTTTGTTTAATACTTCACCAGACTACTGCTCCTCCTCCAAGAGTAAACACTGATCCAGAAGTCAATTTCTGACTATCTCTGTCTGATTGAAAATCAGAATCAGTGTAACCAATGGGGTTCAGGTCTCCGCCTGAATATTCAAGCATATAATATCTAGTATTTCTATGATACTTAAGAATGTTCTTCACTACAATCCAATGATTCCATCCAGGATTGGATTGATAACGGCTGACTATCACTACTGCATAACAAATGTCAGGTCTTGTACACAACATGGCATACATTAGACTGCCTACCGTTGAGGCATAGGGATATTGTCTCATATCTTCCTCTTCCTGAGGTGTTTGGGGCACTGCTCCGTGGAAAGTAATACTCCAGAACGGGTTGGCATACCACACTTTTTGGAGTTTTGCATATTAAAGCGTTCTAGATCCTTATCAATATAAGTTGCTTGAAATAGTGCCAAAGTTTTGTTCTGTCTATCTCTAAGAATTTTCATGCCTAGAACGTACTTGGCATCTCCCAAATCTTTCATTTGGAATTGTTCAGCTAACCAGTTTCTTACATTTGATAATGATGTTACATCATTGCCAATCAGTAATATATCATCAACATAAAGAACGAGGAATACTACTACACCATCTTTGATTTGTTTATAGACATAAGGTTCATCAACGTTTTGTTCAAAACCAAACGTTTTAATTGTGTCATCAAATCTAAGACTCCAAGATCTAGAAGCTTGTTCGAGTCCATAGATGGACCTAAGAAGCTTGCAAACCTTTTAATTCGAACCCTTCTAGTTGAGACATGTAAATGGTTTCGTCAAGGTAGCCATTCAAAAAGGTTGTTTTGACATCCATTTGCCAAATCTAATAATCCATGCACGCGGCAATGGACAAAAGTATATGAATGGACTTTAGCATGGCTACAGGAGAAAAATTTTCTCTCATAATCGACCCCTTCTTTCTATGTGTAACCTTTGGCTACAAGCCTTACTTTGAAAGTCTCTACTTTCCCATCCGCTCCTCTTTTCTTCTTGAATATCCACTGGCAACCAATGAGTTTGATATTCTTAGGTGGTTCTTCAAGAACCCAAACAGAATTCAAATACATTGATTCCATTTCTTGGTTCATAGCTTCTTGCCATTTGTCCTTGTCAGAATTATTCATTGCATCTTTAAATTTCAATGGATCGTCTTTGTTTGTGTCAGACACAATCATTTGAACTTCGTGTTCATAGCGTGTGGGTTGCTTTCTATCCCTCCCACTATGATGAGGTTCTCTACTATTTTGACTAGAACTAGCAGTTGCCTCTTGTCGTTTTTCATTGGTTGTTGCTGGTGACTTTTCAACTTCATTCAAGACCATCTCCTCCAGTACAACCTTATTGCGAGGTTTGTGGTTATTGACATAGTCATGTTCAAGAAAAGTTTCATTTGTCGATACAAATGTCTTATTTTCTTTTGGACTATAGAAAATTCCCACCTCTAGTATCTTTGGAATATCCCACAAACATGCACACTTCAGATGGGGATTCCAACTTCCCGATCTTTCCTTTAATCACATGTGCAGGACACCCCCAAATTCGAAAGTGGTGTAAACTAGGTTTAGAACCATTCCATAATTCCATGGGTGTCTTCTAGATAGACTTAGATAGAACAACATTCAATATGTGTAGAGCACATCAAATCGCATAGCCCCAGAATGACAGTGGTAATGATGAGAAACTCATCATTTATATAACCATATCTAATAACGTTCTGTTCTGTCTTTTTGAAACACCATTTTTTTGTGGCGTTCCAGGTGCAGTGAGTTGGTATTGAATTCGATGCTTTCACAAATGGTCCTCGAATTCAAACTCCAAGTACTCTCCTCCTCGATTACATCGAAGAACTTTTAGTGATTTACCTAATTGCTTTTCAGCCTCTGTTTGAAATTCTTTGAACTTTCAAAAAGTTTTAGATTTTCTTTGCATTAAATATAGGTAACCATATCTTGAATAATCATCGATGAAAGTGATGAAGTATTCATAACTTCCTCTTGCTTGTACATTAACTGGACCGCAAACATTCATATGTACCAGCTGAAGTAGTTCTGTAGCTCTTGAACCTTTAGCAGAGAAAGGTCTCTTGGTCACTTTGCCTTCTAGACAGGATTCACAGACAGGGATAGGTCCAATAGATAGTTCGCATAAAGGACCATCCTTTACAAGCCTATTAATTCTTTCTAGACCAATATGCCCCAATCTCAAGTGCCACAGATATGTTTCACTATCGGAATCAGTCTTTCCTCGTTTAATAGATCTAGGATTATCTGTTTTAAATAATTTAGAATTATAAGCAAATTTCTCTTCAGCTTGCAGTTTATAAAGCCCATCAATAGATTTTGCAGAACATATCTTAAAATCATATCTTGAAATAACAATCGAATTATTATTAAAAGAAATTTTAAAACATTGTTCATGCAACAAAGAAACGGAAACTAAGTTTCTAGAAAATCCAAGAATATAATAAACATTCTCTAAAATAAGAAATTTATTCTTCTTAAATTCCAGACGAGTTGTTCCAACTGCTACTGCAGAGACAATCTGACCACTGCTACCCTCATAGTCACCTCTCCATTAGCAAGCTTCCTCGTCGAACTAAGAACATGTAGAGAAAAATAAACATGGTTAGTGGCTCCTGAATCTATTATCCAAGATGAGGAATTGCCTTCCACTAAACAAGCTTCTAACACAAGTAAATTAAATTTACCTTTCTTTTTCTCTTTTAGGTCATCGAAATACTTTGGACAGTTTCCCTTCCTATGACCATCTACTCCACAATTAAAACAAGTCCCTTTAGGGATCTTCTTTTTGGAGATTTTGGTGTTCTTATTATCTTTGCCTTTGGATGACTTTTTAGACTTCTTTTAATTCTTGTGTTTTTTCTTTCTCCTTGTCCTTTCCATTTCAATTTTTCCTCTTTTTGGTTTTAGCCTTTGAAGAGGATGGGCTAGAATCAACAACATTTTCTTTTCCTTGATTCTCAAAACATTTTCTACGAGATTCATAAGTTTGGAATTCATTTAACTGTTGTGTCATGTTATATGATAATTTGTTCATGACATAGTTGGTTGTGAAACCTTTGAAAGCTGGAGAAAGCGATTCAAGTATAATGATTACTTGAGTCCTTTCATCCATGATTGCCCCATGGATAATGGCATTGTGCATTATATTGATCATGTCTAATACATGTTCTCTAATAGAAACTCCTTTCTTCATTTTCTTGGTCAAGTACGATCTGGTGGTCTCATGCCTGCACTGGTCTGACTGCTTCCCAAACATATCTTGAAGGGTATCCCAGATCTCATAAACATTTTTCAATGTTCTCAAACTTCTTTCAGAGCACATCGCTCATACTCGCAAGCATATAACATTTTGCTTTGTCGTTTGATAAGATCCAATTATCAAACTTCCCTTGCAGTTTTGGCAGCACTAGCGGGAGGGACTTTAAGACATTCCTCAGTCAAGACAAATTTCTGTGTCTCACATATTAATACAATGTTCAAGTTTGATTTCCATTTCATGTAGTTTTCACCAGTCAACTTTTCATTTGCAAGTACAGAAGATACAAGATTTGAGTTAGACATGATTGCTGAAAATAAAAAAATAAACAAAAATGAATTTATCCATATAAAATATATCAGTAATTTTGAGAAAAGTAAACGTGATGCATGAATGCAAAAATTAAAGAACACATAAAAATAATTACTAATTTCATGATTAATTAATTTGAACATTAATGGACTAGCCTTAAGGTAGGTCAGACTAATTCCAAATTAATTTTGAGACAAGTTCTCAAATTTATAAGTGAAAACTTAAATCAATATTTCTCTTTTAACTTATAAACAACCTCTTGTTTGGTCAAGAATACACTAGTCCACTCGAAAGCCTGATGTACCTTGTGAGTGTAACCCATTATTTTAGATTAATGACTTAACTCAAGAGTGTGCCTTAGGGTCAGTCATACTTGAAATACATCATTAAATCATATTCTTGAAAAAGAAGTTTGCCTTGAGAATAACACAGTAGGAAGCCTTCCTTAGGGGGACACAAGCAATGGTGCCGCAAGGCCCTCTCCATGCTACCTCGGTGCAAACTAATAATGGAGACCGTGGGACTTGTTGTCATAACTCCCTCTCCCATTCACTATTTTAAAATATGTGTTTTCTCAAAACATCCCACACTTTTTAATTGGTTTGTAAAAATAAAGTGATCTATTTTTACCAAATGATATTCTAATAATTACTAATCCAATTAAGAAAATTAAAATTATAGAACTATGCCCTAATTAATTCAATTTTAATTTTCTATAATTACTAGGAATATCATTTATTATTTAATAAAATAATTTTATTAAATACTAGAAATTAAACAACTTTTAAAATTTATTTATGCTCTTGAACTAGTTAAAACTAGATTTATTATTATATGGTCCATCACATAAAGCATATAATCACAAAGGACAATCCTAAGGCATGTTTCTACTCATATGAGATGCATGCATAATTTTAAATGTTGTGTGGGTTATATGTATGGCATGTAAAAAATGCATGGTAAAGTATTAAACAATTTAATCACATTCAAACATTTAAATAAATAAATACTAAATAAATAAATGCGGGCCGGGTGTCTTGGGTATTTCTAGAAAAATTACAACACTTCCAAAAATGTACACAAAAATATAAGAGAGTGAATAAAACCTAAAGAGATCTATATCTTCAACTTTAGGCCTTCACAAGTAATCTTGATCCTTTAAGCCATTTATCCATATAATTTTGAATAAAAATAATATTTAATTATCTTAAACAAATTTTAAGAATAATTAACTTGGGCTTTAATGCCCATTAAGTTATTAGGCCAAATTTTGAATTTGGGTTCATACAATTAATTCAAAATAAAACAATTTTTAACTATGTGCTAAAATTAATTAGGCTCTTAATTTTAATGGATAACAAGGTGCAAACCCTAGGATTAAAAATCCTAGGTTCGGTGGCATACTAAGGCTCGGCATGACCCTGCCGGGTGGTGCGCGGCTATTGGAGGGTGCGGTGGGGCGCACGGTGTGCGTGCGACAGGCGTAGGCAGAGGCGCGCGCGACAGGCGCGAGGCATGCATCTAGGAGAGGTGTGCAGAGGCGCGTTTTGCGCGTGGCAACAGGCGCAAGGGCCCACTGGGTGCGCGCGATAGGCGCGGGTCGCACAGCTGGGCAAGGTGCGTAGGGGCGCGCAACTTGGCGAGGTGCGCAGGGGCACGCGGCTGGGCGAGGCTCGGGCTTCAGGGCACGAAACCCGGGGCTCGAGCGTTACAGAATTTTTTCAAATAATTTAATACGGAAACTTAAAATTACAAAAAATTCCTAAGCCCCATAATGGCTTACATTTTTCATCTAGAAATTTAAGAACAATTCCTAAACCCAAAACACCAAATAATTAACGACCCTTAAGAATAAACTTTAAACATACATATAACCATCCATTCACATATATTACAATAACATAGGAATGCATAATATGCCCACATAGTAATTAAGGTATGCAGAGATTAATAACCGCTCTAGTACCAATTGTTTGGAACGAGTTTCCTAATACGCATCAGAAAGGTGGTGGGTTGGCCCAGTTTACAACAAAAGTTTTGTAACATAATTAAACTAATTTTAATATGCGGATCCACTAATATACATACATAAATCATAAGCAAGTAAATAGGAAACATACCTCTTGATGCCTATCAAGTGTCCTTGTTATCTTTTCATAATTTGAACGAACTTCCTATCCAAGCTGCTCCCAGGTACTCACACCAAGATCTTCCGTAACGTCCTCTACACCTCAAGAAGTGTGTGGACACTTAGAGAATAAATGATGGTTAATTTCTGATTCAACTTGATATACTCAACACATGACATCAAGAGAATAAGACCTGAAATTGGTTCTGTATCTTTTCAGGGAGAGAAAGAAAAATATCGTTCTTTTTCACAGAGCGAATTCTTGAGCGTCTGTTTATTTTCTAATAAGTCTTAATTAAAAAGAAAATATTCAAAATTTAAAAAATAAATCTGTAACCAACTTACAATTTATATTTTAAATAATTAATTATTTTATTAATGAAAATATCCAAAAACTAATTTTTGAATTTTCCATTAATTAATAAATTAATTAAAATTGAAAAATCTGTCCCTGAAAATTGTGCAGTACACGCCATACCACCCTATATTTTAGGATATTAGATTTTTCTATTTTGATTTAATTATTTATTCAAACTACTTTGTCGTACAAAAATCTAACAACCTAATAACTAATTCAAATTTGAATTAAATATCTTTTTAGCTAATTATCAAATATAATTAATTATTTTAATAAATATCAATCTTTTAAATTCAAATCCAATTTGAACTTATCAGAATATTATCTCCCACCCAAATAAAGATATTTAATTAATTCTACTAACAAATTAAAACCAATATAAAATTCGAAATTAAATATTTAAGTTATTATAATTTCAAATTTTATAATTAATTATTTAATATATTTTCAAATTTTAATTTAATTATTTAGTATAATTTCAAAAATTACATAATAATTAAATATTAATTAATTTTGTTAATTACAACTAATATGTAATTAATTAATTAATTAGTATTATCACATAATTGCATATTGGGCCCGAAGAACAAATTTCTTCTTAAATATGTCTTTCAACCATTTTTCCCTTTATATCAACTCTTGTCTTTAATAGTGTGGATAGAGCCGTTGTGGGGACCTATGGACCTATAATTTCATGATACAATAAATTTGAGATTATAAATTAAACTCTTTAATTAAATAATCTTAATTTATTAATCTCATGATTATTCCACTATAAATATGATATTGCACTCTTGTAATTATAAACATTTCATTTACTGAGTACTTTATAATCATAAAGCGTCCATTGCTATAATCATTTCATACAACTTGACTGTAACGCCCTGGGTAGCCAAGACCGTTACACTGTGTGTTTATAAAGTGCCAGACTTGCTAACCAAGTCATTTAAATAAAATCGTGTTATTGAAACTATTAAGGAACTAGGGTTGAAAGCGTTTTGGTTTCAAAAGCCACATTTTCATTAAAAAAAACATTGTTTACTTACACGGGATCCCAAAAATATCAGTTTAAAGGCCCTTTACAAAAGTTACAAGGTTCAAATACATTAGCCAGCCATACTAAGGCAAAACGAGCAGTTAGGTAGATCCCTGTCCTGACTCACTTCTCGACCATGGTGATCGAACAACCGGCTATGTACATTTCACCTCGGAGCTCTCCACCTCAGGCTTGGTCCAGCTTGCCCTTGCCTTTACCTGCACCACGTAGCACCCGTGAGCCAAGGCTCAGCAAGAAAACACAACAACAACAGAGCATGAACAATTAACAGACAAGTCAACATCTCACATTGCATCACATATACTCAGATATATCATCAGTCAGTATAATCAAGTATTCCACATACTAGGAATTTCAGTTCATAATATTCACAATTCACAAACGATAACCAGGGCTAGCGCCCTCAGGCTGCTCCCGCCGCTATCCCGTTGTTCTTGGCTCCCAGTGGCCAATTCGCGCTCTGTGCGCTAAAATCATGTACGGCACTCTTAGACCGTTTTTACATGTCCCATGGCGTAATACCAACGTTGACACGATATATCTTTCGGGAGCACTTAGTCCCATCACAATCATACAACCGGGTGCAGTTTTCTTACCTTTCAATTCACTAGTACCCGATGCCTCGAATCCACGAGCACGGTCCTCTACACCGAGCCTCTCCAAAGACCTAATCACAATGCAAATGAAACTTCCTTTGTCACTAATCAATCCAAAACTATTTCCCGAAATCAATCCCACACTCTCAGAACCCCCAAATCCCTAAAACAATGCCCCAAAGGCGTCCCCCGAACCCCCTAAGCAAAGGCTCAAAATTGCAAATTCCTATGTCCTGAAATTGGCCTAGCGTCGCGGCGCTGCCCTATAGGGCTGCGGCGCCCAGCAAGTCAGAGAGCACACGCCGCCCAGAAACAGCCTTGTGCTGCGGCGCGCTAGAACAGCCCCGCAGCGCTCCTTCGCGAGCCCAGAATTCTAGGTTTTTCCCCTGCATATTCCCGAACCCAAATCACTCCAAATCACCCCAAACTTATACCTAAGCCCCAAAACCAACTCAAAACCCAAAATAAACCTCTCAACAACCTACAAACATCATAATCTAGCTCAGTTATACTACCATTCACAGAATTCATACTTAGATTTCAGACTCAACACTTAAACCAAAACTTGAGAAAAAGTGCAAACCAGACCTCTAAATCCCTAAATCCTAACAGCTACAAGATTACAAACATGTTTAATACCCTTACCTCAATCAGAAATTCAACTTGAGCTTCCTCCAATCCAAGCTTTAAACTGAGTTTCCCCTTGACAAACCAGCTGAATTTTCATGCAAAACAAGCAATGGCTATCCTTCAATTCCTTCCAAAATCAATTCAGAACTTAACAAAACAGGGACCAAATCCTTACCTCAGTATAAACCTTGATATGTGCTTGATTCCACACCCTTAAGTCGTTTACTAGCCTCAAAGAACACAGCTTAACTCCTCTTCCACTTAGCCTTCTAGGTTCTAGATTCTCCCTTTCCTTCTTGATCTTTCTAGCCTTCCAAGTCTTAACTTCAGTTACACTTAGCATAAAAGAATCGTATACATCCTTTTCCCTTAACCAAAACCATCTATACCACTGCCAAAAGACTACCTTAGCCCTCCACTAATATCCTTTCCTAACTAAACCTCAAGGGCATATTTGTCCTTTTACTAGCTTTACAATTCTACCACTTCTCCAACAAAACATGTTACTCTCTATGGTTACTAACCGCTACACAAGTTACCAAATCACCAGTTACCATTATCTAGCTTTCTAGGACCGTCTCGGCACGTGTATCACATTGATATCATCACACCCACGTGGTACAATTCACATAGCATAATTATCACATAACATAATACACATAGTCATATAACATGCTTAAAATCATAATCATGCATCTTAATCATTAAAACCACACATAATTCCAATTATGCCCTCCAGTTACACTAATCAAGGCCCTTAAGCCTTATTAGTGAGTTTGGGTCGTTACATTGACCCTCTAATAATGGTTCATAATTAATTGGGAATAAAATTACCTTTTTACCCTTTTAATTATCTCTTGTTTTCTTAAGTACCATTGGCTTTACTAGTGAAGGTTAATTCATAACTAAATTATGAATTTGAGCTCAATAATTTTTTCAGTCCCAAAACTCAACCCTTAAGAGAACCACTATTCAGTCTCTTAGGAGAAGGTATAGATTCCATATCTGTATACTATGTCCCCAGCCATTTACATTAATGAGTTCCCAAAACAAAAGTTTCTAGCCTGATCATTCTGACAGACCCTAACAAGTGAATCAAGGAACTCATATAACATAAACAGGAGTTCATAGTAACTTTAGGATTAAGATTTATTTGTATATGATCACCAGTTGATGTATTTAATTAATACTTCGAAACGGTATTTAACTAAGTATTAATAAACGAGTGAATCAAAGAACTCGTATAACATAAACAGCAGTTCATAGTTACTTCAGGATTAAGATCTATTTGTATATGACCATTTCTTGATATATTTAATTAATACTTCGAAATAGTATTTAACTAAGTATTAATAAACATATCTGGTCCTATTCTATATATTCTCTAATATATAAAGTACATCAACTAAAGTGTCCTACTACAATAGTGATCTGGATCTAGATCACATGTATTCATAATACTAGTGGACCGTACTTGCAGTAATTAATCTAAAGATTCCATAACTTTATTTTACTGCGAACTATTCAAGTTCATTTATCTCAAACACAATCCTCCCGTACCAATACATGTTTGAGATCTCATATATGAACTTATGAATTTTTCTGATATTTACATAATATCATTACAGAACAACATAGTCCATAAAATATATGCATAACAAATTCAATTTATTTATTAATTTCTTAAAAAAATGTCTACTACATATTCATTCAGGGCACAATTCCCAACAATTTATGCATGGTATTACTTATATATAGTCTTGACCACTCTACAAATCACTTATTAATTATTTGAGGGGAAATAATAAGTACACATGATTAGGAAGATGATTATGGCATCTTCTTTGGATCGTTTGAGCCTTTCAAGCTTACCTATGATATCTAATTCCCTAGTTTCCCATTTTTGAGACATAACGAGTAATATTTTATTCTATGAATCCAATATCTAAACCTTTACAGCTTGAAAATTTTATCTCTTCTTGTGACCTATTACACCATAGTTTTATATGAATGTTGTATTTTGTGGGTTGGGTTATGTATTGTAAGAAGGGGAAGTGTGATCTACTCTTTCTCCCAATAAAGTTGATTTAAAATAAAAACAAAAGAGAACAGAAAAAATTGCATATTGAAAAAAAAATTAGCAAAAGTATAAGTGTCGAGGAAATTGTAGGATCGATATGGAAAGAAGATAGGGAAATGTTTTGTATTTTGAATTGTATGGGAAATTGGTGGGAAGATCTAGAGAATAGAATGAATATAAGCTATGGTGTGATTTAATCTTAAGTATTCCTTTTTCTCCTACCTTTAACCTTAATCTTACATTACAAGCTTTTATAGACTTTTTAATTCTTGATTATGTTAGTTTATATTAAAGGAGAATATTTGGTTAATATCTATGGAGTGGATGATTTTCATTATAAATATGTTCTATAAAAGAGACTTTGAAACATACTTTGACATGTATAAATTGATTTGTGTGCATGTGATTCGGTAAATTTTATTGTGCATAATCATAAGAGATCAAGTATAAGTGGTGACTCGGCATTGAGTTGAAATTCTAAGGAATGTGGAATTCGAATTTTTCCTATGAATTATTTGTTCGATCAATTTTTGAGATAACTAGCTCTTTCAACAAAACCATTGCTTATGTTTTTAGTTTTTATTTTGTTTGCTCAAGAACGAGCAAATGTCAAGTGTGGGGGAATTTAATAAGTATCGAATTTGTCTATTTTTAATTTATTATTCTTCTATGATAATACACTTGATTATTTATTTATATATGTGTTAATTAGTTTATTTTGTGTTTTTAGGATTTTCAAGACATTTTGAACAGAAAGAATGAATTTGGGATGCTTTACAAGCAATGATTAAACTCGAAATTACAAGTCTGAAATCACACACTTGATTTTGATAATTTTCCAATACTCTTTTGGAAATCTTCCTAGATATCCAAGTTTTAGATCCTTTTCTTAGCTTTCCATATCTTTTTTAATCATCTAATTCTGAGCTATATCGAGGAAGTTATGGTTAAAATACCGTCAGTGACTGCAGATGAGGAAAAACAAAAAAATGGGAAAAAAAATGTCATGGTCGCGGCTAGCCACACCAACAAAGCCCGGCAACCTCGGCCAGCAATGTCCCTGGCCGCGGCTAGAGCTAGATTTTCTGGAAAATACATGTTCTAGTGGCCAGGGCCGCCAAGAAACACTGGCCGCAGTTGGTGATTGATTTTTTCTTTAATTTTTTATTTTTAAATGTATTTTTGAAAGAGCTAATAAAGAGGTTAGGGTTAACTTTTATAATGACTTTGGATTGCAAATTTTAGAGGTGTTGACCCAGATTTTGGTCAACTGACACGGAGTCAGAATATGCTTGATGTGAATGAATGCGTTGAAAAGAACGTAATAGCGAAAAGGATAAGAACACGATATTTTATAGTGGTTCGACCCCAGGATATGGTAATAACCTACGTCCACTTATATTGTTATTGATGTGAGAATCAAAGGAGTGATCAAAGAACTAGGGTTCAATGAGTTTCACTAACCTTTGAAGAACAATACAATATTTCAAGTAGAATTACTCTAGTCTCCAATAATTCGAAAGCCAAAAGTCCCTTCCTTGAGCTATCTTTCTCTATTTATAGGCTCAAGGGGGATTACATGAATTTGTTACAGATATTCTCTCCTAAATAATCGGATACTAGGAGATTGTGGGAGTCAATTTCGGGATATACAAAGATCTTTATTGGAACATCATGCTGCATGCGGAACCATCGACCAGACTGGTCGCAGGAAAGACTGGGCCGCCTACTCCCTATAATGTGCCTTCTGGTCGATACACTAGCAGAGTTCCTCCAGATGTCAGCCACGTGTCCAGAGATCACTTGCCACGTCATAAATGCCAGTTTTTTGCATAACATTTTCCCCCCAAGTTTATTTATTATGAGCAATAAATAAACTTTTGAGTAAACGACCCTTCGGTGACCCCGCCACACGTGTCAGAACCCTTCGTGTGTTCTTGGAAAAAGCAACCTACTCTTGTCTAATCATGACTTTTCGGTTCCCCAGTAATAATTCGACGGCTATCTCGCTTCCCCATACTTCGAAAAAGGGGAAACTGATTATTACACCTTTTTTAATGCCACAGACAAACTGATATAACATCTCCGAAGTTTTTCTTTTCCTTTTTACACACGCCATTACTCATTCCTGAAACCCTAAAACCAGAGCTTCCATCTTCTTCCAGAGACCGTTCTTCTGCATTTTCAAGACTCAGCCCAAGAGTTCCTCGATCTTCGAAAACTTTTACCAATCTCCACGACCTTCTTTCTAGTAAGCCTTCGAATCTTTATGTTTCGTATTTTTGTAATGCATGCTCCTGTATGTTGACTGTTGAGTTTATCTGCTTCTGGGTTGAGATGTTTGTCAATAGAATGTCTTGTGGGTGAAAAAAGTTACGAGTTAGTTTGATAGTTGGGATCATACTTTTAGGACATAAAACCAAAGTAAAAATTCGATTTTTAGACCAGCCAAAAAATAAATTTTTCCCGCCCTAAGGGGAGTTGAAAAAGTTTTTACGTAAAACTTTTTGCTTTCACCCTTTGATCCATTTTTTCAAACTGTTCGTGTGAAATTTTTTAGCTTTTTGTTAGAATGCTGTTGTATAAAAGCTTAACTTTTATACTCGATCAGCATTATTCTAGAAGGTCTTAAAAAATTCTCTATCCCCACCTCCCCATTCTTCTGTTTGCAGACTTTAATGCTAGATTTGTGGGGAGGTGAACGGCCCATCGACGACGATCTTCTTGCCCAACTGCTCGTAGGCAAAGAACAACCGACCGACCGAATTCACGAGATCCCTTTTTCACAATCTTCTCCTAGACTTCGCCCATCTCCTCCTCAAATGGCCTGTTCTAAATCCTTAGGCAAGAAAAGACCCGAGTCCGAAGATAGCCCAAACTCTCCTGCCCAACCTGATTCGCAGGCTAGGGTTCCCTCGACCAGTGGTCGAGAAAATCCTGCTCCTGACCCTAATATCCAAACTAGAGCCCGCCCTCACCATCAGAATCTGCCTGATGTCGAGTGGTATCTCTCCCCGACCAGCCAAGTGACTCCTCGGATGCTTGCCAACTACCTTAGGAAGTTTCCTCTCACAGGGGTCAATCTTAAAATTCCTACTGCAGACCAAAGAGCTAACCTCCCTGGAGGTGTATACAGTGCCTGGTCTCGGTATCACATAGAGGCGGAGGCTACCCTCCCTCTACATCCTTTTTATCAAGGGGTGGCCGACTATTTCGGTGTTGCCCCCTTCCAAATTACTCCGAATGGATATAGAATGCTGGCCGCACTCTATATCCTGTACAAACTCAAAAAATGGCCAGAACCTACCCCCCATGAGGTCAATTATCTCTTCGACCACAAGTCCAACCCTCAGCAGTATGGGACGGGCTTCTTCCATCTTTGCCGCCAGGAGACCAACCGGACGTTTCTGAGTGACACCACACACATATCCAACGTGGGGCAGTACAGGAAGGAGTACTTCCTTAGTCCGGACATGACCAGCAACAACCTGTCCTTCGCTCGAGGAGGTAAGTGTTGTTTTTACTGGTCGATACTTTTCAACAGCGAAATTTCCTTCATCTTTCTTAAAGTATACTTTGTCTTTCTGGCCCATGGTTATGTCCGACCCCAACACCAGACATGGTGTTGAGGTCCAATGCACCGGCCAGGATGACAGACGCAGAAAAAAGCGTCAAGTCCCTGGTTACTTATGAAAATTTGAGGCTATCTGGCCTCTTGGCTCCTCGCCATGAAACAAGAGGACATGTGGTTGTTGATGCCATTGCCGAGAGAGTTCCCGAGCAGCAACTCCCTGTGTCCCCTCCACGTAGGAGGCCGACGGGGGTTACAATCACGGAGCCCACGGGCAATCCTTCTGCAGAAAGGCCTTCTGCTCCCCAAGGCAAGGGGAAACAAAAGGCAAAAGAGCCGGTTGTGGACTTGGGGGAATCCTCTGATGAAAACGGTACAGTTATTTTGCCTTTAAATAGCTTGCCAATTCCCTGTCACTTGTTTGACGGGGAGGGCAACTTTACGTATACTCCAAATCTAGGGCCAGACTTCTTCATGCCAGATAGTGAGTGTGTGACTAATAGAGTCAATAGTGTAGCGACCAGTAGTTGTAGCTCGGGTATTAAACTTTGTGACCTCTTTTCTGTTTTATCGAGACTTTTTATCTGCCTTTATCTTATCATTTGCATGTGTTTACTTGTATGCAGATATGGCCACTCCCAACGTCTTTGACTTATATCAGGCTGAGGAGGAAGTAGAGGTTCCTCTGGTCCGGCGGAAGTCGTCTAGGAGACACAACGGCGAATCGAGCCAAGGACCTCCTGCCAAGAAGAGTCGAACAGAAGATCCTCCTAAGGATGTGCCAACTTGGCAATCCTCTGCCCAGCCTTCAGCTCCTCTGAGAAGGAAACTCCGCCTGCCCCGACGAATCCTCCGCCCGCAGCTGCCAAAGAACAAACCCAGCGGGACGAAGCTCTTGGGGCTAAACTCTCGAACCGCGCCTTACGAGCAGCCAAGGACTGCCTTGCACACATCGTGAGGTACGACCGTTGCAAGGACGCGATGGCTGAGGCAGAGACCATGGGGGTCGACCAGATTCTGAACAGGGCCCTCAATGAAATGCCCAGCGTAAGTATTTTTTATTTCTTTGGCCTTAGTCTTTTACTCTTTGTGACAGAATCTAACTTTATCCTTTGTTCACAGGCTTTGCTGACTGCAACTGCTGTTCGCACCCGCGCCCAAGCTACTATCGACCAGGCTCGGGCAAAGGCTATCGAGAGGTACCAGGCGAAAGCAGCTGAGGAGCTTCAAGCTGCAGAGGCCAGGCATTCGAAGGAGTTGGAGGCGGTCACCTAGCAGAGGGATGCTGCGGTGACAAAGCTAGCGGAGGCTGAAGCTTCGAAGGCAGTTATGAGGAAATAGAGGGAGGAGTATCAGGAGGCTAGCCGAGTCCAATATCGAGAATGCAAGAGACTAGGCGAGGAGCTCCAGTCCAAGGACAAGGCCATCGCTACTCTTGAGAGCCAAGTAGAGCAGCTAAAGCTTTCCAATGCCAAAGATTTGGAAAGGTACAAGAACGCGACACTCCGGTGTTTTTACAACTTCTGGAAAAACAATAAGGGCGCCAACTTCGGTTATCTTTCAAAAGATGTTAGAAATGCTGAGCAGGCCCGCTGCACTGCTCAATTGGCTGAAGAGGAGGCAAGAGCAAGGATCCCTGCTTCCCCAAGCATCGCTGGCACAGAGGAAGAAGGAGTTGTTGAGGATGCGACCAATCAGAATGCTGATAAAGACCCTCCTGCTCCTAATGCCTCTTGAGCTTTTATTATTATTTTTTCTTTCTTTAATTACACGACCCACGGGTCGTGATGTAAAGACAATATCTTTTTTGAATTTGCTGCATGGGCAGCAAACTTTCCTTTTATTCGAACAATTACATCCAAGCAGTGATGCTTGCGGTGTAAAAGATTGCCTTATAATGTTATAATATTTTCATTTACTATACCATTTGTCCGTATGACCGGACTTAGCATAATACTTTGGCTTGATTTAACAAAATATAAATTTTGAAAAATACTCTAAGTACCTTAGCATGCTTTCACCCATTTTGTTCATGTGTTTACATACCTCATGGTACGCTTTGCTATCGAAGTGCCTTATATGCCCCCCAAGTGATCGAGGAGCTTTAGGTCCTTGGTCACTTGCCTTGACCACGACCTGTTCGAACATTTCTGCTCGGTAGGAAACGTAATACTTGTAATACAGCAAAACAACACACGTAATGAACAAATACTTGTAAAAATAAATTTACAAAGGTTGGCAAGAACGACTGGCTGCGCACAGTCCCTTATAATCTCGTATTAAAACCTACGTTTTATGAATTGCATGCTTAATGAATTCGTTACCTAGATTAACTTGTTTCCATTGAATGTAATACTTTTCCTTCGTTAAATAGATTGCATGCTTAATGATTTTTTTGCTTTGTAAAAATTATTAATTAAGAGCGCTTAGCTTTAATTAATTATAATAGGGAAACTGAGATAATTGACTGCTTAAGTGTTATCTGCGGGGTTAATAGTTTAATTAGGAATAGGGAATATTATTCATCATTGTTGATAGATTGATTGTCGAAGGTAAAGAATAATTCTTAACTGTTTCTTTCAAATCGTATTATCCATTGTTATATGTTTATTATTTTACTTTATGTTATTAAATCTTGAAACAAAATCCCCTATTTAATTCTTTTTTTTTTATTTTGAATGATAAATTGAATAATAGTACTAGTGGGTTCAACCCTTATTTACCCCTATACCGAAGTAGCTAGTATAAGTGATTGATAAAATATATTAAAGTTTGATATGGCGTACAACACCCATCACTAGGCAACCTCGTTGCTCCACTGGCAGCGAAACTTCTTTAAGGGATAAGCTCCACGATGTGCAAGAAGACTTCTTGCAGATTTGCGCTACTCGGGAGCGACAACGAGGCTGCCCTTCTCGCCACCTGTTGATTAACAAATAGTATTTATAAATGTTGACTAGCTTTAAAAAAAACTAATTAAAAAAAACTTAAAGAAAATAGAGATTAAGACACACGATTTTGTATGGTTCAGGTTATAAATTAACTCTAGTCCATAAGTCACTTGTGTTTAGGATGTTCAAAGCTTGCAAATATCAAGTTTCTGTGGAGGCTTTCAGGCAGTATTTTGGCAATGCTCTAGAAACAAGAAATGAATCAAGAGTTCTTTGCAAAGTGTGCTCTGGCCCTATATATAGATGGCTGAGGGAAATTAGTTCCCTAATAAGGGCTAATTACAATTATCCTCCTTTAATGGGGACTTAAATGTATGATAAATGATAAATTTCCTATGTTACAATGCTAGTGGGTCTCTGTGTAGGTCACTGAGTTCAATACGAGGTATCAGCCCACTAATTTATGGTGAAACACACTCCTGAAAGTGTCAAGAGGGTAGCTACACGTTTTCCCATGTCAGGCGACATCGTGAGACATCATGTTTGTAGCTTGTACGGAATGGACACCACGATTTGTGTAACAGTGAATGTTAGATGGATGCTTGTGATCTAAGATCACTATGCTTGACACCTGGCATGTAACGCCCTGGATAGCCAAGACCGTTACACTGTGTGTTTATAAAAGTGCAAGACTTGCTAATCAAGTCATTTAGTGAGAAACGTGTTACTGAAACTATAGTTGAACTAGGGTAAAAAGATTTTGGTCTCAAAAGCCGCATTTCTTTTGAATAAACATTTTCTTTTTACATGGGATCCCAAAAGCAGTAATGAAAGACTGTTTACAAAATATTCAAGATTTAAATACAGTGATTAGCCATTCTAAGGCAAAACAGATGGATAAGCATTTCTCGCCCTATTCCACTCCTCGGCCGTAGCGACCGAACAGTTGACTATGTACATTCAGACCTGCAGCTCTCCATCTCAGGATTGGTCTAACTTTCCTTTGTTTTTACCTGCACCACGTAGCACCCGTGAGCCAAGGCCCAGCAAGAAAACACAATGACAAAGCACAATCAATCAACAGACAATCAGATATCTCATACCGCATAAGCATGTACTCAACAGTTTAAGCATTCATGTTATCCAAGTATTCAGCATACCAAGTATATCACTTCACATCAACAATCAATCCACATAAGAAAACTAGGGTTAACGCCCTTAAGTCGTACCCTCTATTTATCCCACTGACTTCGGCCTGCTTAAACCGAGCTCAGTGAATATTAAGCTGTCATTAGCTACCGGTCGCCGAGCCACGCCCTATGCGTAAGTATAATTTTCGGCACCCTTACATCGTTTATCACATGTCCCATGGCATAATACCATCTATGACACCATACAGATATAGGGAGCTCTTAGTCCCATCACAAACACATAACCGAGTGCAGTTTTCTTACCTTTGGATTCGCTAGCTTTGTTCAATTTGATCCCCAAGCACGATCCCGTCTGGGGCCCTAGCGTACACCTAGTCATAGCCACAGATTAGAATCATCACCAAACCTCAAGTCCAAAACCTAGCCTCGGGAGAAATCCTGAGCCCTCGGGATGCCCCAATTCCACCAAACGGAGTGGTGGAATCAAACCCCGAACCCCCGACCAAAAACGCTTGAAAATAACCCAAAAACCCCTTTCTAGAAACAGGGTAGCGCTACAGTGCTCAAAGGAGAGTACCACAGCGCTACAAACAGAGCCACAAGGCTCAGAAACTTCAGGGCCTAGCGCTACAACGCCCAGTGACTAGCGTTGTAGCGCTAGTCCTTCGAATTTTCCCGAGCCAAACCTACTCCAACCTCAACCAAACTTCAAAGCAAGCCTTCCAACATCCTCCACTCATCCCAAACATCCCAACCACACTTAACTCAAACACACGCACCCCAAATCTAGGAAATCACCATGGCTGAACCTAAAGCTCAGAAACTCAACAAACCCACAGAATTCACAAAGCTTAAAGCTAGAGTTCCTTACCTTTGATGGATGAGCTCAACCTAGGTTATCCTCCTCACTAGTTTTGCCTTCACCTCCTCAAAGTTCAGCTTCAATATCATAGAATTCCCACAAAACTTTGCTTAGAAAAACCAGCTCAACACCAATACCAGGAACTGAATATTAACCTCAAAATCTTACCTCAAATGGATGGATTGCCCTTGCTAAATCCTTGTTAATTCTTCAAGCCAGACCAAGGACCCTATCCTCAAGCCTCTACTCTGACTCTCCCTGAGTTTCTACCCCGAAAGACCTCAAGAATTGATGAAGAAAAGCTTAAACCAAGAGAGAGAAAGATAGACTTCCAATTTCCCCTTTCTTTTTCCTTCTCTTCTTTCTTTTCTTTCCTTTCTTTCCTTTAAACCACCAGCCCTTTCTACACAATCCACTAAGGCATAAAGCCAAAACAACACTTAACACCTATCCTTTATAAGCCAAATGACCACAATACCCTCCCATAATCCCTAAGCCTTTTAATCCACCTAGGGGCATTTTGGTCATTTCACCCAATTCCCGCTAATTCCTCAAGTGTCTCTACTATTTTCCACTTACTTCCCAACACCTAACTAATCACCAATTATATACCTCAATATCAAACTAGACTCCAATTTATTCTCTAAATTCCCAGAAATATCCCCAGGCTCGCCCCGAGCCGGGTATAAATCCCCGCCGTGACTTTTTCAATAAACCGCTCTCTAGGATCGTCTCAAGTCACAGATTACAAATATATCCACATAATAATGTGGTCTCATCAATTTATCACATATATATACAGTTAAGCCCTCAATGGGCCAAAATTACGAATATGCCCTTCTAACCTAATCACGGCCTACATGCATACTAATACACATAGTCATGCATCACAGATATTCAAATAATCATATAACATGCGTTTAATCATTAAATCACATGTTATCATGTTATGCCCTCCTAGCACACTAATCAAGGCCCTTAAGCCTTATTAGTAAATACGGGTCGTTACATGGCAGCTTTATCCCAGGTCTGGAGGATGATTCCCGTAGACCTAGAGGGCGTGAGTATAAGAAACGATCTTATAATTATGACTTGGAGCACAATCCTGAACGTGGTCCTTGGGAAGTAGCATTTCCACGAGTACATGCTCCTCCAGTGGGGGTTAATGATGATTGGAAGCAAGACTTACATTCCATGGAGCTCCAAACAAGCTCCAGGGGACTTAATTAGCTTCTGTGAAGACTTAATTAATCTTTAATCCGTGCCACTTGTCACTTTGTGAAAACACGGACAACATTAAATAATCAAACAACACACTACAAAAAAATAGAGGTTTAAAGGCTGTATGGGGGGAGACATTGTAGCCATTTGATGTCTCCCCCCAGGGGAGACGTTGATGGAGGAGCCATCATAGGTGGCCCTATTTTGACTCCCATGGGGAGACTTGGTAGACATTCAACGTCTCTCCCTGGGAGTCATCGTAGAGTGTACAGCTTACACCCTACGATGACTCCAAGGGGGAGACGTTGAATGTCTACAAAGTCTCCCACTGGGATTCTTCGTACGGTACCTACAACGTGTCCCTTGGAAAGACTTTGTATTCAATGTCTCATATCGTGAGTCATCATTGATTTTTTTATTTTTTAAAAAAATAAAAAATAATTAAATAATTATTTTCAAAATATTAATTAATATAATTAAATATATTAATTTTTTTTAAATGGAATTAAATAAATTAATTAAAAAAATCTAAATTATACACCAAATTAAATTATGAATTTTCATTAATAAAATCGAAATGTGTCTATAATATGTTTTAGCTAGCTAAATATACAAAAATGTAACATTTGTTGATTAACGTACAAAATTAACAAATATTACACTAGCTAGCCAGACAAATAGTAAGAAAAAAAAAGTAAACAACAACAAAAACCTAATATTTGGGAAGATTACTTTGAACTATCGGTAGCATTCGCCCAATGTTGTCGCATTTCATTAATATGTTCTGGTCTATATGGTGTAGTGTTTAGCTACAAAATATACAAAGTAAAATATATTAGTTGATTATTATTATTTGATTATATATACTTTAATAATAAATAAATTCTTAACATTTTATAAATTTATATACATACTTATTTCTTCAAGTAATGTCCATGATGTGAATGTTCAATGTAATCATTCAACATCCTCATCACATAATATCCACAAGCCACATTGTCTAGTTGGTGTGGACATTAATATTTAAATAAAAGGTCAAGAATTTAATATAAAGAATATTAGTAAAATTCAAGTATAGATTTTTTAAATAATTAAAGTTTTAGTTACTTACTTTCGGTTGCGCAATTTCTATATTATTTGGAATTTCGGGAGGTTTTGGAAGACTGGTCATAAATAGGTTGAAAGTATTGACTATTATTGTCATAATTTCTTCATAGTTTTCCAGTTTTGAGTTCACCAAATCACACTTAACACATGGGCAAGAAGTAAATTTTAGGTCTATCACATTTTCCAAACAAAATCTTAAGAACAAATCAACCTTGTTTTTATATTCCTCGGATAACCTTTTCGTTGACATCAATTTTCTATCCATATCTTCTCCTTTGTCCATGAAAAATTAAACAAATTGTAATGTCCCAAAAATGATAATAGGGTTTAGTGCCTTGATTAGTGTGTCGGGAGGGCATAATTGGATATGATGCGTGACTACAATGAATATATTTATATGCATGTTTATGAGTATTAAATATGCATGTGGCTCGTTCTTATCTATAAGGGCATATTTGTTTATGAGTATTAAGGGCATAAATGTGATTATATCTGTTCAATGGTTGAGACCACATTGTTATGTGGCTATAATTGCAGTATACGACTCGAGGCAGTCCTAGTGAGCCGGTTAGCAGAATAGTCATAATAGGGCTTAATACCTAGCTCGGGTGAGCCTAGGGGTATTTTTGGTAAGTTTAACATATATTTGGGGTTTATCGAGTAATGAGTAAGTGTTTGTTGATTATTTGGGCATGTCAAGATCAATTGAGAATTTTTAGGACAACTCGAGAAATTAGTAGGAAATGGGGCAATGACCATTTAGCCCTTATGGGCAATAAGAGGGTTGGGTTAATATCAAGGACAATTTGGTCTTTTGGTTAAGGGATATAGTTAAATTAAACTCTAGGAAATAACCAGAACATAGTGGAATAACTCTCAGCACTCTCGTTCTCATTGTTGGGGTTTCATGCCCAAATTAAAACTCAAATTCTTCGTAATCTTTTTTTTTTTTTTTATCAAGACAGATGAATTTCATTAATCACAAGCCGAAAAAATACAAGGCAAAGTCCAAGGACTCAGACAAACAGTCGGACAAAACCAGCTACCATCAGTAGTTCAGCTGAATGCCTCTAACTATCTTATGGTTACAGCAACTAAGTCTAAACATAATGTCTTTTTTGATCAAATCTATGACAGAGATAACACTAAGAGAATAGTGCTGAAAATGACAAATATTCCTATTATGCCACAGGTAATACACGGTTGCTGAAAAAACAGCAGCCACTAGCAAGGCATGAGAACCTCCCTTCATATCTTCAATCCAAGCAGTCCGTGCCATGAAACTAAGAGGCCATTTGCAACGGACCTAGCCTTGAATCTGCCGAACCACCTGCTGAGAAAAGAGGCACTCAAAAAACAAATGATTGTGGTTCTCAGCTGCCATCTCACAGACCGGGCAAGAGGCAGATTCAATAACCATAGAAACTCTAATAAGATGATCTCTAGTTAAAAGCTTAGAGTTAACAGCTTGCCAAGTGATAAACTTATGCTTAGGAATACTCAATCGATTCCAAACAAACTGATGGTACTTGGCCGGATATTGGTGGATAAGCTTAGCATATAACAGCCCAATCCTAAACTTCCCATGACTACTCGCATTATCAATGTCCTCCTGAGCAAACAAGTTACGTAATTGACAGAGTTTCTTCCAATACCAGCTTGTGTCTGTTTTGAGCTGGTAGAGCCAGAAATCTTGTAATCTCATTTTATTATCAATAAAAGAATAGATATCATTTTTTGACTTGGTCAATCACTTTGCTTACATGTTTTATTTTCATGATTATTTTTTTAATATAAACTTCTATTAAATCCTGAGCATATAGCTAATCTTATTTATAGTGATGTAATCACAGTGGAATATAAATATGATTATATATTCAAAATAAGTTAGTCCTAAGATTAGTCAGTGCACTGGATTTACACTAACTTGCCAATCTACGATATGATCTACTTACACATTACAGTGTTATGTTCTTTCCAGAACATTAGCAAAGTAGATAAGATCGGATGTATTTGTTACATTGGACAGGCCCGATATTGACAGTTGATAAGATAAGTAAACATATTGTTATTATCTATTCTAGTCATATCATATAGTTGACCATAGGTCAATTCAATCTCAATTCAGAGTGGTTAGTATTCTAACTGGTGGTATTATTTGAGTTCTTTGACTTGTTCATTACCAGCTTACCCTACAGACTAGCCCATACTTACATCTTGGGAACTCGGTAGTATAATTGAGTGGGAGTGTTAATCATAGATATGAACATCTATAGCTTCTGATGAAGAACTGAAACGATGGTTTCCTTTTAGTTTGGTTCAAGGTGTTAAATGATAGAGATCTCATTTCAGTAATTAAATTAGTTTACTGAAATATCATTTACAAGGAACTAAGTGTTTTAAGGATAAAATACAATGAGGGGTAAAACGGTATTTAAGTCCTATTTCATTGTAGACCGTCTATAGAGGATTGAGTTACAGTTATGGTTGTAACAATGGATAATTAATAGCGTATCTATATTTGTTATAGAGCATTCTATGAATTCAAGAGTGCAATTCCAAGTCTATAGTGGAGTCACGAGGAATTAATAAGTTAGTAAATTTATTTGTTAGATTTATGATAACTTATTGGATCTTGATTTCATAGGCCCATGGTCCCCATTGTACCTTGGATAAAATCATCTTGATAGTCTCAATTAATTGATTTAATTATCAATTAGAATTATCAAAGTTGACCAGGTCAATTTTGGATAGTTTCACAGAGTTGTGTAATTTTGAGAAGAAAAGAGAAATTATGGCAGATTTATTAATTAAGATAAATTGGTATCTAAATTAATAAATAAGTTTAAATCAAGGTTCAAATTATAAATAATTAATTTGATAAAGGATTTAAATAATTATTTAATTAATTAAATCAATAGAAAATAATACAGGCCTTGATTTTAAGTCCAATGGGATTATAATCAAATGGGAAATTTCACGGGCCTATAGCCCATGATAATTTTGACCTAGGGCTTCAAAATGGCTATTATTTTATTGATTTTTTAATTGAATTAAATGGCCTTTTTGAGTCTATAAAATGAGTGCTTAGAGAGAAGTCAAAAAATATAAGTTTGATAAGTCTCAAGTCAGATTTTCTGATAGTTTTAGATTTTCTCTAAACATAAGTCCTTTTCTAAGCCTCTTTGTTATTTTCTCTTCTTCTCTCTATATCTATCTCATGTGTTGAGAATTTCCCACACTAGTCTAGGTGGTTCTAAGGATACATTGGAAGATCGTGAAGAAAATAGAAGATCAGTTCAGTTTCTTGATAATACTCTGCGACTGAGAGGATACAAGAGTTAGAGAAACTGAAGGAAGGACTCTTTAATTCTGCTACGTATACTATAAGTATTATATTATTTGTTTCTCTTTGAATTCAATTTTAGAAACATGTTTTAGGCTATCTCGTATTAATTTGTTTAATATTAGATTTACATTAAAATAAATAAAGATCCTTTATAAGCTAATCCCACACTCATTCACGTTTCTTTCTCCCTCTCTTATGCCTTGAGAGTTTTGAAGCTTTGGAATAGAAGGCATTAGGAATTGAAGTTTGGAGATTGAAGGATTGAAGCCAGAAGTGTTTGAGGTGCAGCTTAGGGGTAGAGCCATCTTTAAGGTAAGGTTTCTGCTGTGAATTAATGATAGAACTTTTTTGTTCGTTTAAGTGTTTGCAGCTTCTAAGTTTCAAAGGGGATTTTGATGAATTATTGGTTTTGACAAGGATTTTGGTTAGAATTTTAGAAGGTTGTTGTGATGTGAGTAGGCTATTGTGATATAGTGGTCGAATTCTAGTTTTGTCGTATGTTAGGTTAGATTTTTGAAGAATTAAGCTGGCAAAAAATGCAGAGAAACCCAGGGATCTCTGGGTTCACGGGGCCGCGCCGCAACCCAGTTCATGGGGGTCGTAGCCCGCGTGCCCCAGAAGGCCCTTGGGGGGGGGGGGGGGTTTGCTGACTTGTGGGCACGCCACGACCCTTAGGGCCAGGTCGCGGCCTGCCTAGGCAGCTGTAACGCCCTGGTTACTCCAAGACCGTTACTCTGAACTTTGAACCATGCTTAACTCGCTAATCGAGTTCTTTGGTTATAAACGTCCATCTAGGTGTTATTAATGGGTTACAGTGAAAAATCAATCAAAAAGGAAAAGATATATTTTATTTAAAACATACAATTGTTCATGGGCCCATAAAAGCGTTTACAAGTTATTTACAATTTTAAAAGGTCATTACAGTGTAAAATTACAACTCGCCGACCTAAGCAGAAAAAATAGTGTTAACCCCTAGTTCCTCTGAGAAACTCCTTGGACATGGTGGTCAAGCAACCACATATGTACACATGGCCACCTAAACCCACTCAAGGTTGGGTGAGCTTTTCTTTCCCTTTACCTGCATCACATAGAACCCATGAGCCAAAGCCCCACAAGAAAACTCATTACTGCATGTATATAATATCAAATGATGATCATGATAATCATACAGGACTTATAGCCCTAAATAGATGACTAACAGAAGTATAAGTTACTAATGAAGGATCTACACCCTTCCCAAAGAAGTGACCGAGTCACTAGCTTAAACAGATGAGCGAGTCACTAATGTAAACCAAATGAATGACCATGGAGTGACTATTGTTGGTTCCGTACCCTTAGCCATGTGACGATGCAGTCACCTGGGCCTTCTGGCCCTGGCTCTGAGTGACTGATCATGGAACTAGACAAGTGCTTTTAGTTTTCATCAAACTTGGGGTTGGTCGGGCATTAAAGCTCATGATGGGTCATTCAATGATGATGTCGATTAGATCTAATCTTTTCGGCTCTGCGTTCATGACGCTTATGTCGCTCTTGACTCATAGTTCAATGACATATGACCAGTGCTCAATACTACTGTCGAACTTGACTAGTAAGTCACAGCTTCACAGTCAGTTCTGTCACCATTGCCGATTCTGACTAATAAGTCAATGTCATTCACAAGTAAGCAAGATTTGCTAAGAATTTGATATGCAATCAATGTTCACATTTAAACACTCAACATGCCTCATGAAATATCGTGCATGTCACATATGGGGTGCAGTTTTCTTACCTTTGGTTCGAGGGAGAATTGGTGAAAGAACGACCCTTGAGAACGATCAGACTTTTAGTTCTTTGACGGTCACCTGGTCATAACCAATTATGGGATTCCATAAATAAAATAAATAATAGAGGAACCCGGACCAAGACCTAGCTTCTGGGATGTCGAATCCTACTAAACTGGGTAGGAAGAACAATCCCGAGGCCTAAGGTTTGAATCCCCACGATAAAAGCTCATTTCTAGCCAAAATACCACTAAGGGACGCGGCCCTACACCACCATTTCGCGGCCCCACTACTCAAACAGAAGCGGCCACACTCCAATCCCCCAACATGTGTCGCAACCCTCCTTCACCATGCCGCGGCCCAATGGCCCTTTCAGCTCAACCCTTCCTCTTCAACAAGCTTGGGTTGTGGCACTCCCGAATAGAGTCGTGGCTCCACCTGACACTCAGCCAAATACCCATGTTTTTCCCCTCCGAACTCATTTCGAAAACCCATTAAAACACTCCCAATATCTCAAAGCAAAGCTACCAACTATTACCACAACTTATCCACCATATAACCAACAAAACCTAATCCTTAAACCAACCAAAACCTCATCAAATTCCCATTTCAATGATCAAAACTCCAATCTCAAAACTAATATAAAAACAGACCAAGGAACCATAAACTTGAACTAAAACCTTACATTAAACTTGAATCGAATCCTCTTCAATGGTTGAACACTAGCCTAAGGTCTCAAGGTTCAATCTCTAAGTTTGAATCCCAAAACTTACTTCAAAATTTTAAAAGAAGGAGGAGGGAAATGATGATCGTGAGGGAGGTAGGAAAGAGCTCTATTTTAGTCCTTTTTTTCTACAACCATCCACTTAATATATATCCTAGGTCAAATGACCAAAATGCCCCCAAGCCTAATTCACCTCTTAACAGCCCCCAAGGGCAAAGTCGTCCCTTCTCATCTATCTCGTTAATCATAATTAACATCCTCCAATTCCCTTCATTCTCAAACACTAATTAAATTAAATCTCATTACCCTTTTATTCCCAGTAATGCTCTAATCACCAAATTACCGCGAGACTCACCCCAAGCCCCGAAATCAACCCTGTTATGACCAAATCGATAACTTGTATTCAAAGATCGTCTCATGTCAAATGGCTCAAACAAATCTGCATTATAATGTGGCCTCATCAATTAACCAACATGCTTACAAATATACAATTACACCCTCAACGGGCCAAATTACCAAAATGTCCCTATAATGAAATGTGGACCCACATGCATGCATTTAACATCATATTATAATATAATTCACATAAACATGCACATAATCATTTAATAGATTAATAAATCAATTATGGCCCTCCCAGCCTACTTATCCAATCACTAAACCTCATTAGGGATTTTGGGGCATTACAACAGCCATAGCCAAAGTTGGTTTTTAGGCTCGGGGACTTAAACCTAAGTGCTCGGGAAGAATTCTACTACATGGTTTAGTAGAATTCGAGGTCCCAGAGGCCAGTATTTGATTCTAAAGCATTTAATTGGATTAGATATTTTATAGTTATCCATTGACGCTTGTGACTAGAGTTACCGTTAAGGCTCAAGATTGAGGATCGTGCTTGGAACCGCTCCACATCCTCCACTTAGGACTAGAGGTAAGAAAATTGCACCCAAGTTGTGAATGGGACTGAGATTCCTTATAAATGAACATATGTTTTATGTAACATGTATATCTGTTTTGTGTGATGTGAAAGTATAATCTAAGGGAGCTAGGGCTGATGTTGAGCGTACTGAACGCAGCTCGGCCTAAGCAAGTCGAGATAAGAAAAATAACTAGAGGTTTCGGCCTAAGGGTACCAACCCCCATTTAACTGTATTAAAGTAGATTTGTATGTTTGGATTAAACTATTATCGTTACCTAGTTTAGCATTTGTATTTTTCTGTTAATTGAAATGATTGCTCTAAAGTCTACTATGTACATTCTGTTTTTATCTATGCTTGTTGAATTTGGTTTTCTTGTTGAGCCTTGGATCACGGGTGCTACGTGGTCTTGGTAAAGTCAAGAGAAAGCTAGACCAGCCATGAGTTGGAGAGCTTTGGGGCAAAGTGTACATCGGTAGCTGCTCGACCGCCACGGCCGAGGAAATTACAGAGACTGGAGCTCAAACTTGTATTTTTCCATTTAGACTAGCTATGGTTGTATTAACTTTTGAGGGTTGTATTTTCCATGTAAACACTATTTTTGGGATCCCATGTATCAAACTCTTATTTTAATAAAAGTCAACCATTTTTCGATCAAAATCTTTCAAGCGTAACCTATCAGTTGATCTTAGAAGCACATTTATGTTCAAACAACTTCAGTAGCAAGTCTGGCACTATTTTAAACACACAGTGTAACGGTCTTGGTTACCCAGGGCATTACAACTCGATATCTGAGTCGTCTAGGTTTAAGGGTTCCTGAAGAATGGCTAGGCATGTACACTTGCCGCTAAAGACAAGCTCGATTTAGGGTTCGATAACCATATATGTGATTATATGTTTGAATGTTCAAATGTAGTATAAATGCTTTATCTGCATGATTATTAGGAAGCTTGTGATATACTGATAGGTCCTGGCCCTTGACTACTATGTGAATATGATAAAGCATGCTTATGAGCATTGCAAATGTATGTGAATAGTTGTTTAAATGCATGTTTGCATTATGATTGTGTTTTGCTGGTTGGGTTTCGGCGTTGGACCGTGGAATGAGTATAAACCTGTTATCTTTGCCTGAGTAGCTGAGTCATTGATTGGAGATAAACTTGGATAGTTATGCGTCAAAGGAGATCAGTTCAACAAGCCAGCACCGGGGTCGGGGCTAGAGAAGATAAGCAGCGCAAGAACCCTCCGCCAGTACCAGAGAACTAGCAGCAGTTGCTTGCTGATATGCAACCTAAACTTCAAAGTCAGGAGGAAGAGATTCGCTTTCTGAGGCAGCAGTCTCCGCCAGTGAGTGCTGCTCCTAACTTTCCACCTGTTCTGGCACCAGTTGTACAACTGCCTAAGGTTGGGAACAGGTGGGAGCCACTTTATGAAAGATTTAGGAGACAACATCCTCCAATCTTTAAGGGAGGACCAGATCCACTTAAGGCTGAACGGTGGATGACTATGATCACCTCCATCCTGGATTTTATGTGGGTGGAAGGTAATGAAAGGGTGGCATGTGCCACCTATATGCTTAGAGAGGATGCCCCCATTTGGTGGGAGGTGGCATCCAGAACTCAAGATGTTTCTACTCTAAGTTGAACTGAGTTCAAAGATTTGTTCAACCAGAAATATTACAATGTTGTCGTCAAGGTGGCAAAGGAGACTGAGTTCATTGGTTTAGTGCAGGGCAGCATGACAGTTACTGAGTATTCCCTGAAATTTGACAGGCTAGTAAAGTTTGCACCATATCTAGTGCCTACATATGCAGCTAGGAATGATAGGTTTGTTCGAGTGCTTAATGCTATGATAGCCCGAGATGTGAGGATCACATTAGTACTTGAGGAGACAACTTATGCCCAGGCGGTTGAGAAGGCCCTCATGTGAGGAGGCAGAGAACAAGATTTGGAGGGAAAATGCAGCAAGACGGGATGTTCGCAGGGCAGTGCCTCCATTTACAAAGTCTAGTAGGGGCGGAGGCCCCAATGATCAGAAGAGGAAGACCACTGACACATCGACCATTGTTAGTCCGGATAAGAGGTGTCATGGTTCCCAGGGTGGCTGCCAAGGAGGCAGTGAGTCAAGGAGGAGCTACCTGAAGTGTTCATGATGCAGGTAGCTCCATCTGGGCGAATGACAGGCAAAGGCCTGTTACTTGTGCGGGGTGGTTGGACACCTCAAGAAAGATGGCCTGACATTGAAGAAAGTGGAACTAGGGAAGGCGGACAGCTTGACTCTAAGTCGAGTGTTCGCCTTGACACAGGAAGAGGTTGAGGCTAGTCCCTCGGTAGGGACAGGTCAACTTTCTAGCGCTGGCACTTCATATACTGTATTGATTGACTCTGGTGCTACACACTCATTTCTTTCAAGTAAAGTGAATGATAGATTGTGTAGACCTAGTGAATATTATACTAGAGGGTTTGGGACTATACTGCCTACAGGGGAGCTGGTAGTTTCTAGGAGATTGATTAGAGCACTGCCAGTGATGGTGGATAGTAGGGAACTATCAGTAGATTTGATTGAGTTGGGTATGGATGATTTTGATATGATTTTGGGGTTGGATGGGCTAGTCAGATACGGGGCCGCTATAGATTGCAGGAAGAAGATGGTAACTTTTGAGCTTGAGGGTGAGGACCCCCTTTGTTTTTGTGGGTACTATACATGTACCCCGCGTTCCTATGATATCAACATTGAGGGCTAGGGGCCTATTACAAGGAGGTTTTCTAGCTAGTTTGGTGGACACCACTAGAGTTACGCTAGTGTGGTTAGGGGAGACTAGACTGGTATGCGAGTTCTTGGATGTGCTTCCTGAGGATTTACCGTGATTTCCGCCGCACAGGGAAATTAAGTTGTCATTAAGTTAGCGCCGGGTACAGAGCCAGTTTCAAGGGCACCATATAGGCATGCTTTGGTAGAGCTAAAAGAGTTAAAGATGCAGTTACAGGAATTATTGGAGTTGGGATTCATCAGACCTAGCTTCTCGCATGGGGTGCTCCGGTTTTGTTTCTGAAAAAGAAGGATGGGACTCTTCATATGTACACATTCTCAGTGTCACAAACAACTCCATCATAACTCTAGTTCCTCTGAGATATCCTCGACCGTGGTGGTCGAACAGCTGCATATGTACACGCCGCCACCGAAGCTCTCAACCTCATGGCTAGTCAAGATTTTCTTTCCTTTTACTTGCACCAGAAAGCACCCGTGAGCCAAGGCTTACCAAGAAAACCATACATGTGCATAAACAGAACAATACAGATTCCCAGATACTTATCTAGCATGTCTAGCAATAATAACCAACAAATACAGCCATTCAGCTACAAACAAATGGTCGTTGGACCAATTTGGGGCCGTTGCCCTGAACAGTTAACCGTAGAGCCAACCGTGGGGCCTATGCCCTTGCTATGTGACCATAGAGTCACCTGGGGCCCTCGCCCTTAGCTCTGAGTAACTAGCCATAGAGCTAGTCCAACACCTTTGGTTTTCCATCGACCATAGGGTCGGCAACCATAATAGTACTTTGCTAATTTAAGCCTAAGCCTTTCGATCAGCGCACAACCCACTTTAGTTGTCCTTGACTAATAAGTCAGACCCTGGTCCAGGTATTCAAACTTAAAAATACAAACAGATATGACTAGACATATCCCAACACAAATGAGTACGCAAGCATGTTAATCACATAACACCATCGAATAAACCATACTCACAATACTGATAAAACTTATTTAATGGGGCCTCGGGCCCTGACCACGGAATCCATACAACAAACGTGAAACACTTAAGCAGGTATAGAATATTCAAGTAGGATCAACAAACATGTGAAACAACACCTTAAACATAAACGTTCTCAGGGGCCCAAGCCCTAGTTATAATATTTGATAATTATTGATGCGGTTTTTCACCAACAGTGTATTTAAGGAATAATAAGGTTGATTAATGCTTAGTAATAAACCGAAATATGAAATGAATTCACAAGAACACAAATATTTTACATGGTTTAGTGGTTAAAATCCACCTAGTCCATGAGTATATATTATTGTTATTTCTCTCTCTATTTTACCAGAGTTTTAGTATTATAGAATAATCATCCATCTCCCTGTCCAATATTTCCAATATTTATAGAGAAACTCCATGAACAGGTTTGGGTAACTGCGTGAGTCAATCATGGATTTACATATTTATATTACATTTAATATAAACTATTCCCATTTATACCAGGATATGATTTTATCACAAAGTAAATGGTCTCCTAATATCTGGGATATTAAATATGACAGGCTGGTCATAAATAATCGTATAAAAATACCCGAGTCTTTGGGGATCTGCGGGTATACAACATTTTTGAGTTACCGCGAGCTGGATATTTCTCCAAGCACGTACATCGGCAGCCATTTGAATATCATGAGCTCATGCTTCACAACCTCTGTATCCCTAGCTTGTATAACCAATGTGCAAACTGAGCTGCTCACGTGGAGAATAAATGGATTCCTTGGTTATTTTTTCCATATATTTATTTGCCAGTTGTACCCGAGCTGAGTGAAGGACTCGTGCTGAAATTAGGGTACAACATTTGCCCCCCAAGTCTCTGCTCGTGGTTCATGTCGTCACCTTCTGACCTACACAGTAGGGACTTTTAGACTTCTGTTGCATTAAACCATGCATGTCCACTACTCGAGTATTGGACATGTGATATACCATAATTGGCGTTTGTTCAGGTTTCGAGGCCTACAATAATTGTCTTGTCACCTTTTTGGAGTCGTTTTGTTTTCTTAACCATGGCCCTTAGATCTTGTACTAACCAAATCGGATGGCCCAAAATTAATTTATGCCATTTACGTATAAATAGGGTAAACAAGTTTCAGGTTTCATCACCTTTCATTTGAAATTTTCCTATATTTTCTCTCTTCTGTATTTCTGAATCCTTCTTCTTTCTTAGAAAAACCCACAAACTGTTCATTGCACCCAGTTACTCAGGAGTCTTTCAGGAACTTTCCTCTGAAAAGTCTACTTCTTTTTATCGAAGAACATACTGTAAGTACCTCGTCTTTTGGTTTTTAAGAAATTTTTCTTTTACTGGTCTATTTTTTTATCTTCACCATGCTCATCTGCACTTCACCGTAGTCAATAATAGGTTATTTCCCAAATGTTTTTAGCGAAGAGGCTTCAACTTAGATTCAATGAGTAGGTCCTAAAATATCTTTAGAAGTACAACATTCATAAAACTGGGAAATTTCTAGGTAAAGTTGGGGAGTCCATGGTGAATGTAGAAAATACCCATTCGGGATATAGGACATGAAAAGTTTTTTAGGGTTCAAACCATGTTGCTTAGGGGTCACACTTCTTGGGTGATTTTGCACTAAACCGCCTCCCAAGTAACGTAGTGATCTGACATTCTGACACACGGATCCCTAAATATTAGGGGTCTGTTAGGAAACCGAGGGGGGTAACTTAGGGTAGCGCGTGGCATCACGCGATGTGGCTGAGGCCAACTCAGCTCATATATCAAAAATAAAACATTCCCCTCCGTTCTCGCATGTTGAAACCTTTAAATCCTCCTAGGTCGCCTACTAATTAGGTCATTTTGTTCGTTAGGTGATCTAATGGCTCCCAAGAAGAAGGCATCCAACTCATCTGCTCAGCAAAAGAATAAATGGAAGGTGGTCGTCTTAGAATCCCCCAATCCCCACTTTGGTCCAGTGGTGGAGAAGGAGGTGGTGGTTGACCCTTGCGCCTACTTTGAGGCAGAAAGAATCGTATCCAATACCCAGGGGAGGGTAAACAAAGTCATGCTAAGCCACAACATTGAGGTCGGTACCGGAGTTCTCATTTCCCGACCTGATTTTGAAGAGGAATGGAGCTACTCCCCTCTCCAAGACGATTTCGCAGCATGGAGTGACGAACACCTGAAGGCATGAGCCTTCCTCCCCTTGAACCAATACTTCACGGACTTTCTGAATTTCGTGAAGTTGGCTCCATTTCAGCTCCCTCCAAATTCTTTTAGGATTTTGGGGGGGCTGGAATACTTGTTTTTGAAGCACGAGTGGGAGGTCCCCACTCCGCCAGATATATTATATTTCTTCTGCCTCAAAGCCAGCTCAGAAATGAGAGGTCGAGGTGAGGGGTTCTACTATCTCACAAGATTCCCCAACTCTACTCCCGTGATCGAGCGCCTAAGTCACCCTAAAGACTATAAAGACTTGTTCTTTATGTCGAACGGGTTACGAAACTGTGAACACAGATACTTCAACCGTACTCGTATGTTCTTTTAGTCCCTGATTTCAGCTCGTGAAATTTTATCTTTCCAAGATATTTTCCTTGTACATGCATTAACCGTGTTTATTTCTCGGGCAGCCATATTTGCAAGGACGATGAAATCCGTGACCCTCGGGGTCAATACAAGACATTTTTTGGGCTCCACCCAGTGAGAAGGACTGCCGCCAGATCGTGAATGATGTCACGATAGTGGCGTGTGAATTGATTAGCGAAGACCAGACATTGTCCTTCCCGGTAATCCACAAGCTCCCATCATCTCAAGAAAAGGCCTTGCCAGCCATCGAAGGCAAGGAAGAGGATGAGGTGCCTCTTGTGCAAAAGATGCGAGTTCCCAAGGCTGTTCGGGAACCCGATTTAGAACGAGCAGCATTAGGGGCAACAGCCGACCCCATTGGCCAAGGTAACCCATATCCTTATAGGGAACTAGATAGGGTTGTTTTTTATTCTAGATTTGCTAGATTTAACCCAAATCAGATCATCCACTGTCATCCACACATCCCAAACCATAATATCACCCTGCTCCAGTGTGTAGACCACTTGGTCGTGCGTAATGACAGTAGTTACCCTAAAGGCACCATTGTTGTCGACAATACCTTAAACTTTAGGTTCGCCATCTTTGAGGAGTACGAGACCAATCGTAGGACCTGGCCTTCTCTGCTCCAGGGCGCCTTTGCCACTGGATTTAGGCAGTACGTTGATGAGTCAAGCTCCGAGGTAGAACCGGAGCCTGAACCTCCTAGGATCAAAGAAATACTAGTCGTAGACTCTCCTTCTCCTCCAGTAGTCCTAAGGCCAGAGGTCGTGATTATAGACTTCTTCCCTAGCCCAGAGGGTAGGATTTTTATTTATTTTCTTTTTGTGTTTTTGACAACTTTAGTCGTGAACTAACACCCTTTTGTTCTTTTCAGGTGAAGAGATGGAACAAACCGCAGCTCCTGACCTCCGTATGGCCTTCCAGGCTGGGAAAACTGGCTCGGGCCCGGTCGTGAAAAGGCCCAAATTTACGAAGAAGGCCCTTCCGACAGCAGAAAATGCCTCAAAATCCCCTACTATGGGGAAAGGCACGATCTCGAGAGCTCCGGTGTCTTTCGTTACTGATAGAAGGGTTCCTCCTCCCCCTCCTCCGCCCCAATTTGCACCTCCTCGTGCTGCCCAAGTGATACAAAGTGATCCTCCCACTCCCCCTGAACCAGTTGCAATCGTCCGAATACCAGTAGATCCCGAGGATCTAGAGAAAATCCCTGAAGCCTTTCGGGGAATCATTTACAAGACGGTGAGCCATATGGTGGGCCACGCCTATAAGGCCAGCTCGAGTGACCTGAGGACTATAGAGGAGTGGAGCCCAGAGAACATCATGGAGTCTGCCATGGGAATGAGCCTCACTGTAAGTTGTCGTTCCTTGGGGAAAATCTTGTTCTCTTTCTTTTTTTGATTACCAAGGATATCTCTAACTTGTTCTTTTTTATGTTGCAGTCTGCCCTCTCTCAATGTCGCAGTATAGCCCGTGCTAGGGCTAGAAATTATGAGCTCATGGCCGAGCTAATTCTACCAACACAGCCCTGGAAGCCGCTTAAGAAGTCGAGCAAGCCTCTTAGAAGATCACATATGATGCCAAAGTGACCTTCACCTCATCTCAAGAAAACGAGCAGACTGCAAAGGCTGCACTGATTGCCCTCAGGATCAATTGCCGCAACTCCAGACCGAGGTGGGCAAGACCAAAGTTAAACTGCTCAAGGCCAAGGCCACAGTCAAAGAAGAGAGGATGGCCTCATTGTCGTCCATGGAGGATATGTTGTACCATTTCTGGGCTTTTAACTAGGATGGGAACTTTTCTTTTTTGGCTCCCGAGTTGTGGGATCTGTACCTTGAAAAATTCAAGGCTCATATTTTGCAAGAACCATCTGAAACGGGGGAGATTTCTGCAGCATGAGAAAGGGATGGCAAGGAGGTTCCATCGTCAGAGCAACCTAGAGGAGCTCAGTGACACTATTTTCTTTCGTAAACAATTGCCTTTGGGCTCAATTTAAGGTTTTTCTCCTCAAGATAATTTTATTTTCATTTGAGATTTTAGGAATCGATTTTTAGATCGGGATAGATGTTTTGAGATCGGTTATATCCAAACTTAATGTGTTGATTTATATCATATCTGTTAAGAATCAGTCCTTGGACTTGATTATATCCGGGATTTTAAATATTTTAAACTTAGTTCGTTTTAGGTTTATTGATAACTCGAGCTTTAAAAAGCCCTTAATTTTAAACAATTTTCCCAACTTTCCAAGTTTTGCACCTGGTTGTATCCAGGGTTTTAAATGATCAAAACTTAGTTTAAACTAGGTTTATTGACATCTCGATCTCTTAAAAAGCCATCAAATATTCAATTTTCCAAGCTTCTAAGTTTTGGACCTGGTTGTGTCCATGGTTTCAAGTAATTTAAACTTAGTTCATGCTAGGTTAATTGACATCTTGAACTCTTAAAAATCCGTCGAATAATCAATTTTCCAAACTTCTATGTTTTGGACCTGGTTGTATCAAGGGTTTCAAGTAATTTTAACTTATCCAGCGATCTTATTCGAATCCACCTCGGGTTATATGCCCCCCAAGTAACCAGAATGTAGAGACTTTCTTGGTTGCTTTTACAAACATCAATACACGAGCTACTACAACCATAACAAGAAAAAATATTTAAAGCCACCTTAACAAGAAAATTCATTTAATATTCCATTTGTTAGTTAATTAAATGGCTTTTATAATTAAGCCTTACATGGATGACTATACTACTGATAATACTTTTTTAAATGCATGGTGTTCCAGGTTCGTGGGACTATTTCTCCATTCAGCCAAGCTATCTTGAAAGTTCTTTCATGCAAAACTTCAACGATCTGATATGGTCCTTCCCAATTTGGGCCTAAAACGTCGTCCTTGGGATCCTTATTCGCCAGAAAGACCCTTCGGAGAACTAGGTCGCCTAATCCAAGATTACGTCTCTTTACTTTAGAATTAAAGTAACGTCTAATTTTTGGTTGATAATGGGCGAACTGTAACTGCGAATCCTCTCGTTTCTCATTAATCAGGTCGAGAGATGCGTTAAGTAATTCATCATTCCATTCCTGGCTAAATGTCCTTTGCATGTGAGTGGTTACCATTGCTTCGACTAGAAGGACGAGCTCACTTCCCAAAGTTAAGGAGAAAGGAGTGTATCCCGTGGAGGTCATGTGAGAAGTTCGGTATGCCCAAAGTACTTGCGAGAGCTATTCGGGCCATATTCCTTTGGCCTCATTTAACCTCTTCTTAAGGCTCGCCTTTAGGGTTTTATTCATAGCCTCAACCTGTCCATTGGCATGTGCATATTCTACCGAGGAGAAACTCTTAATAACGCCGTATTTTCACAAAAGTTTGTGAAAAGATCACTGTCGAATTGGGTCACATAGTCTGAAACGATCTTCTTAGGAAGCCCAAATCGACATACAATGCTCTTCACCACAAATTCCAAGACTCTTTTTGAATTGATGGTTGCCAAAGCCTCAGCCTCTACTCACTTCATGAAATAGTCAATTGCCACTATCGCGTAATGAAAACCTCCCTTGCCCATTGGTAGAGACCCTATTAGGTCGATTCCCCACACCGCAAATGGCCACGGGGATGAGATCATCGTTAAATCTACTGGACCAGCTCGAGCGACTATGGCGAAGCACTGGCATTTGTCACATTTCTGAACATGAGAGATGGAGTCTTTCGTTAAAGTGGGCAAAAAATAACCCTGCCTCAATACTTTCAATGCTAGGTTTTGGCCCCCATAATGATCTCCACAAAAGCCTTCATGCACTTCTTGCAGAATGGTTTTAGCCTCTTCAGGCAGAACACACCGTAGGAGAGGTAATGAATGACCACGTTGGTATAATGTCCCATCCACTATCATATACCTCGAAGCTTGATAGAGTATTTTTCTTGCATCCTTTCTTTCCTCAGGTAGCCTTCCCATTGTATGATTTTCCATTATGGGGATCATCCAGGTCGATCTTGTGTCGATCATCTCGACCTCTACTATTTTTTCTACCACGCTCGGACTCTCCAAGAACTCTACTGGCACTACATTCAAGGTCTCAGCTTCCTTGGTGGTGGCAAGCCTTGCCAAAGCGTCAGCATTGGAATTCTACTCGCGAGGTATCTGTTCAACAGTACTACACTAAAATATAAATAGCTCCCCCTTCACCTTAGCTAGGTAAGCCACCATCTTCGTGCCTCAAGCTTGATACTCTCCCAACACCTGATTAACTACGAGTTGAGAATTGCTATAACACTGGACGACCTTTGCTATGATCTCCTTCGCAACTCTCAATCTAGCTGGCAAGGCCTCAAATTCGACTTCATGGTTAGATGCTTCGAATCTGAATCTTAGGGTTGTATGGAATCGATGCCCTTCTGGGAAGATTAATATGATCCTAGCCCCTGATATGTTCTCGTTCGATGATCCATATACGAATATTTTCCACAACTCTTACACTGGTTCCCTCAAAAGCACATCTTGAAATCTGGTGCATTCAGCCACAAAATCAGCAAGGACCTGACTTTTGATTGAGGTTCGTGGTACGTACAATACCTCGAACTAACTGAGTTCAACTGCCAATTTTAAAAGACGTCCCAAAGTTTCAGGTTTTTGCAATACCTACCTTAAAGGTTGGTCGGTCATGACGTTGATTGAATGGGACTGGAAATATGGCCGGAGCTTTCTAGAAGCTAATATCAGATAGAATGCCATATTCTCTATCACTGGATACCGTGATTAAGCTCCGAGAATTCTCTCACTTATATAATACACCAATTTTTTAGCACTGTCTTCTTCCCGAACTAACACGGCACTGACTGCATTTTCTTTCACGGCCAAATAAAGGAACAGAGGTTCTCCAGACATAGGCTTAGACAATACTGGGGGTTCGGCCAAGTGTCTTTTTAGGTCGAGGAATGCCTGCTCACACTCCTCAGTCCATTCAAATTTCTTGTTTCCTCTGAGCAAGTTGTAGAATGGCAAGCACTTGTCAGTGGATTTTCAAATAAAATTGTTCAGGGCTGCCACCTTTCCCGTTAGGTTTTGAACTTCTTTACGTGACCTAAGCGAGGGCATTTCTAAAAATGATATGATTTTATCAGGATTCGCCTCTATCCCCATTGTATTGACTATGAATCCCAAAAAATTTCCCGATGCTACTACGAAAGTACACTTCTGGGGATTCAGCCTCATATCATACCTCCTTAAGATCTCAAAACATTCTTTCAGATCAGATGCATGGTTAATGGTAGTCTTGGATTTGACAAGCATATCATCAACATACACTTCCATATTCTTCCCGATCTGATCAACAAACATTTTGTTGACTAATCGCTGATAGGTAGCTCCGGCATTCTTCAGTCCGAAGGACATGACTTTATAACAATATACGTTAGTTGGGGTCATAAAGCTAGTATGTTCTTGGTCTGTAGGATTTATCACAATCTGGTTCTATCCAGAATACACATCCATAAAGGACATGAGCTCGTGACCTACCGTGGGATCTACCAACTGATCAATCCTTGGCAGTGGGAAGCAATCCTTGGGACAAGCTTTTTTCAAGTCGGAGAAATCGATGCAGTTCCTCCATTTTCTGCTTGGCTTTAGGACCAGCAAGGGATTGGCAACCCAGATCGGGTATTTTGCTTCACGAATAAACCTGCATTTTAACAGTCGAACTACTTCTTCCTCCAACGCTTCAGCTCGGACTGTTCCCAAACGCCTCTGTTTTTGGGATTTTGTAGGCACATTCTGGTCCAAGTTAAGAGTGTGCATGATTACACTTGGGCTTATTCTCACCATGTCTTCATGTGACCAGGTGAAAACATCTAGATTTCCTTGTAATAAATTAATCAGCTCATTCTTCCTTTCCTTATCAAGACTTTTACCAATCTTAACAACTCTTGAAGCTTCTTTGGGTTATGTGTTTACTTCCTCGAGCTCCTCAATAGCTTGGAGCTCTGATTTATCCTCACCCATTTGTGGGACAATGTCATCACGTGTGGCGACGTTGCTATCCTTTGTTTCCTGAGGTTCTTCAATCTCGCAAGTAATTTCCACTTCCGGAGACTCCTCTCCTTCGTTACCTATGGCCATAGCTTGCTGCCTGGTTGTGATTTTCCCTTCATAAAAATGCTATAGAATTCCCTCGCAACGAGTAAATCGCCTATGACGGTGCATATTCTCGTAGCTGAGGGGAATTTGATTGCTAGGTGGCGGATAGAAGTTATGGCCTCAAACCCAGTCAACGCAGGCCAGCCCAAAATTGCATTGTATGTGGCTGGACAATCGATCACCATGAATTCAATCAGCTTGGAGACAATTCATGAACCTTCTCCCAATGTCACCACTAATTCAATCGTTTCGATGGCAGCCGATCCTTCACCAGAAAACCCATATAGAAGCATTGAGGTCGCCTTCATCTCGGGTACAGATTATCCCATTTTTTCCAAGGTAGATCTACAAAGTAGACTCACAGAACACCCGTGATCTACTAGTGTCCTCTGTACTCTCTGATTGGCGAGCTGAACAGTTATGACCAAGAGATCTATATGTGGGAATTGGACGTGACTAGCATCCTCTTCTGTAAATATGATTGGTTGTTTTTCCAATCGTTGCTGTTTCAATAGCCGCTGCCCTGGGATTAACTCCACTCCGTTATGGGATTTTAGTTCACTAATGTACCACTTAGGACCCCTCTGCTCGTGCCCACCAGATGAGGTCCCCCCAGAATGGTGCCTATTTCTCCGCCTATTACTAGAGGGGATCGACCTGATTTGCTCGAGCTCCAGTTTGCCCTACTGGAGCCTCAGAAACTGATTGAGTAATTTGTCCAATGGGCTGATTAAGGGCAACTCGATTTCAGGTGTAATGTGCCAAAGGTCCCATCCTGATAAGAGTCTCGATATCATCCTTGAGCTGTTTACAGTCATTAGTGTTATGATCGATATCATTGATGAATCGGCGAAACTTCGAGGGATCTCTCTTCGTTCTTTGGTTTTTTAATAGTTCTGGCTTCTTCCATGGAGGGCGAGTAGAATTGGTCAAGAAGATGCGCTCTCTAGTATCCATGAGGTTAGCATAAGTTGCATAAATAGTTTGAATTTTTCCCCGGACTTAATTTTCTTTGTTCCGCTCTGATCGCCCTCACCATTTCACTTCCTATTATTATTGCTCCATTGGTTATTCTAGATAACGGTTTAAGCCATAGCTACAACATTTGTTACCGCTAGAATGGGCTGGACAGTCATTTGGCTGGTTCCTGCGACAGAAGCTCACACCTCTTCCAGGTTAACCCATCTTTGAGCTTAGGGCAAGAACTCGTCCATATTATTAACTCCTTTTCTTGGTAATTCTTGCCACAGGTCGCCTCCAACAAGGATTCCCGTTCTCATTGCCATGAGCTTGGAGCTGTCGTCGGCGTCTCTAGCTCGGGCAGCGACATTGGCAAACCTACTTAGATATGCTCTCAACGGTTCACCAAGTTACTGCTTTACATTTGCTAATGAATCATCCTTGACCCGAACTATCTGAGAAGTCCTGAATGCTCTCTTAAAATCAGCAGAAAACTTCTTCCATGAGCTAATCGAATGCCTCTTGTATTGTTTAAACCACTGCTTGGCTGGCCCAATCAGAGTTGAGGGGAATAAGATGCGCCTTAGATCGGGCTCGACATTATGGGCCATCATGATGGTGTTAAACAGCCCAAGGTGATCAGATGGATCCCCATCTCCGTCAAACTTTGACAAGTGTGGCATTCTAAAGCCCACTGGATATGTGGCCGCCGCAATATTTGGAGCGAAAAGCTCAAGCTCATCCACTGGGTCACAATCTTCTTTATCTTTTTTAGATAGACGCTTCTTCATTTGCTCTTCCATCTGAGCTAGCCTCTCGAGGGTTTGGTCTCTAGGTTGTTTTGGGGAAGTTCAACAGCTACCATCCTATCGTACACGTTTGTTGGGTTATTGTCCCTCCAAGCTCGAGCATGGTTTTGTGGGGCATTCCCATTATCATTTACTATGGAAGGACCTCCCTCCTGACGAGTATAACTAACATCCTCATCTCGAGCAGGATTTCTTCTCTGTGAATTCAGATGATCTCACAGATCAGGATGTGAATCGCATCGCGAGCTTTGTGCCGAACTTAGATGATTTCTCAGATCACCCTCAGACCGACCACTTCGAGGACTTTTAATCCAATAACTTCCGCTTGCGAAGCTTACAGCTCGCGGTTAAGGCCGAGGACCTGGATTTTCAACACGTGTCTGCGAGACATAGGTGTGAGTAGACGAGGGAGGATTTCTCCTACTGTCTTCATAGGCAGGAATATCCCTCGTAGGCCGAGGTGGTGTTGGGTGTCTAATGGATGATGAAGGATGCCTTATTGGTAAGGCAATCCTTGTCCCATCAGGGCGAACTAGACTAACCCAACCCTGTTCTCTTTCATCATTTCTAGCCCTCTGTGCATGGTGATCAGGTCGTGACGTCGGAGGGTTGGCTAGGACATTCTGTCTCTGTGAGCTTGTTCCAACCCTTCCCCGTGGATTGTCATGAGTACTCCTAGGTGCTTGTGAAGGAGGCACTGAACTTGGGGTCGCAGTTCTAACTGATCGACTGACCTGCTAATGACCCCTATGAGGGCCATTGGATTGAGGATTCTGGCAATCTTGCACTGTAGGCACAAAACTTAGGGTGGCAGTTCTGACTGACTGACTCGGCTTGGATCGGTTATTCCGGTGCGACTTATAAGACCCATTTTGCCTCTTTCCGACATTAGCATTCGTTGCAAAAGGGGGTAACCGAGCCAAAACCTCCATGATTTTCCTGTTTGCCTTATATTTTCCATCTCAATGGCACTTAAGTAGTCTGGGTTTGGATTCGGTGGCAATGATGCCGAATTCCCAATATTTCCATGGCCCGCCGGTGCTTTCTCACACATTCCTAGACTTCAGGGCCATGCTCATTCGCAACATCATTATGATGGGCCTCATGCCCACCAGGCTTTTCAATCTCATTGTCGTGCATTGAGCGAGTGAGCACCATGATGAGATTCGACTGGGATGTTGATAAAGCACTAATTAACTCTCAATGAAAGCACCAAACTGTTGGCGCGATTTTTTGCTAACAATGTATTTAAGAAATAATAAGGTAGATTAGTGCTTAGTAATAAACCGAAATATGAAATGAATTCACAAGAACACAAATCTTTTACGTGGTTCAGTGGTTAAAATCCACCTAGTCCACGAGTCTATATTATTGTTGTTTCTCTCTCTATTTTGGCAGAGTTTTAGTATTACAGAATAGTCATCCCCTTCCCTGTCCAATATTTATAGAGAAATTCCATGGACAGGTTTTGGTAACTGCGTGAGTCAATCACGGATTTACATATTTATATTACATTTAATATAAACGATTCTCATTTATACCAGGATATGATTTGATCACAAAGTAAATGGTCTCCTAATATCTGTGATATTAAATATGACAGGCTGGTCAGAAATAATCGTATAAAAATACCTGAGTCTTTAGGGATCCGCGAGTACTTCGGTAGCCATTTGAATATCATGAGCACGTGCTCCCCAACCTCTATATCCCTAGCTCATATAACCAATGTGCAAACTAAGCTGCCCACGTGGACATTAAATGTATTTCTTGGTTATTTTTTCAATATATTTATTTGTCAGTTGTACCTGAGCTGAGTGAAGGACTCGTGCTGAAATGAGGGTACAATAATAACAGTCGGGCCAAGCTTTGATCACAAATAACACGTATTGGGTACATTTTTCTTACCTCAAGTCCGAGTATAACATAAAATAAGAACGACCCTCGAGCACGATCCCTATTCCAAGCCCCTAGTGATGACCTATTCACAACCATAATATAGGATTCCATCAATAATGAGCAATTAAAGGCCTCCGTACCAAGTCCTAGCCTCTGTGGCCTCGAATTCCACTAAATCGGGAAGTGGAATCGATCCCGAGCCCTAAGGAAAAAGTTCCCGTCATTAATAACTCCTCAAGGCAAACACTGCCCAGGCGAACCCCGACTTGACCTTGAGGGCCACGAGGCACCCCCTCATATCTGATAGCCTCCCCCTCTGCCAAAGAGACGCGGGTCGTGACCTGCCCATGAGGGTCATGGTGCCCCTCCCTCGGCAGTGGCATCAGCTACCACGGACCCTCTTGTTTCATGGCGAGGAGCCAGGAGGCCAGACAGCCTCAGGTTTTCATCAGTAACCAGGGACTTGACGCTTTTTTCTGCGTCTATCATCCTGGCCAATGTATTGGACCTCAACACCATGTCTGGTGTTGGGGTCGGACGTAACCATGGGCCTGAAAGACAAATTAGAGTTTGAGAAAAATAAAAGGAGACTCTTTGATTAAAAGTATCGACCAGTCAAAGACGGCACTTACCTCCTCGAGCGAAGGCCAGGTTGTTTCTGGCTATATCCAGAGTAAGGAAGTACTCCTTACTGTATTGCCCCACGTTAGATATGTGCGTAGTGTCACTCAGGAACGTCCGGTTTGTCTCCTGGTGACAGAAGTGGAAGAAACCCGTCCCATATTGTTGCGGGTTGGATTTAAGGTCGAAAAGATAATTGACCTCGTGGGGGGTAGGTTCTGGCCATTTTTTAAGTTTGTACAGGATATAGAGTGCGGCCAGCATTCTATATCCGTTTGGAGTAATTTGGAAGGGGGCGACGTCGAAATAATTAGCCACCCCCTGATAAAAAGGATGTAGAGGGAGGAAAGCCCCTGCCTCTATGTGATACTGAGACCAGGCGCTATATATACCTCCGGGGAGGTTAGCCCTTTGGTCTGCGGCAGGAATTTTAATGGAAACCCCTGTGAGAGGGTACTTCATGCAATAGTTAGCAACCATCCGAAGGGTCACTACGCTGGTTGGGGAAATATACCACTCGACATCAGGCAGATTCTGATGGCGAGGGCGGGCTCTAATTTGGATATTAGGGTCAGGAACAGGATTGTTTCGACCGCTGGTCGAGGGAACCCTAGCCTGCGAATCAGGCTGAGCAGGAAGGTTTGGACTATCATCGGATTCAGGTCTTTTCTTGCCTACGGATTTGGAACGAGCCATTTGAGGAGAAGGACAAGGTCTGGATGAGGATCGAGAAAAAGGAATCTCGTGGATTCGGTCGACCGGTTGTTCTTCGCCTTCGAGCAGCTGGGCGAGAAGATCGTCGTCGATGGACCGTTCACCTCCCCACAAATCTGGCATCAATGTCTGCAAACAGAAGAATGGGGAGGTGAGGATGGAGAATTTTTAAAGGCTTTTTAGAATAACGCTGGTCGAGTATAAAAGCCAAGCTTTTATACAACAACATTCTAACAAAAAGCTAAATGTTTCAACACGAATAGTTTGAAAAATGGATCAAAGGGTGAAAGTAAAAAGTTTTTCAAAAAAGCTTTTTCAACTCCCCTTAGGACGGGAAAAACCTATTTTCCAACTGGCCTAAAGATCGAAATTTTACTTTGATTTTACGTCCTAAAAGCATGATCCTGACTATTAAACTAACTCATAACCTTTTTTGCCTACAAGACATTCTACTCACAAACATCTCAAACCAGAAGCAAATGGACTCAAACAGTCAACATACAGAAGCATGCATTATAAAAATTTGAAGCGTAAGGATTCAAAAACTTACCAAGAAAATGGTCGTGGACATTGAAAAAGAGCCTTCGGAAATCAAGAAACTCTCGGACTGAGTCTTGAAAATGCAGAAGAACGGTCTCCGGAGAAGATTAAAGCTCTGGTTTTTAGGGTTTCTTGAGAAGACAATGGCGTGCGTAAAAAGAAAAGGGGAAGTTTGGAGATGTTATATAAGTTTGTCTGCGGCATAAAAAACGTGTAATCATCAGTTTCCCTTTTTCGAAATATGGGGAAGCAGAATGGCCGTCGAATTATTATTGGGGAACCGAAAAGTCATGATTAGACAGGAGTAGGTTGCTTTTTCCAAGAACACACAAAGGGTTCTGACACGTAAGGCGGGGTTACCGAAGAGTCGTTCACTCAAAAGTTTATTTATTGCTCGTAATAAATTAACTTGGGGGGAAAATGTTATCCAAAAAATTGGCATTGATGACGTGGCAAGGGATCCCTGGACACATGGCTAACACCTGGAAGAGCTCTTCTAGGGTGTCGACCAGATGACGCATTAGAAGTAGTAAGCAGCCCAGTCTTACCTGCGACCAGTCTAGTCGATGGTTCTACATGCAAAGTAACATTACTGTGAAGATCTTTATAAATCCCGAATTTAACTCACACAGTCTCCTGAGTATCCGATTATTCAGGAGAGAATATCGTAACGATCTTATGTAATCTCCCTTGAGCCTATAAATAGAAAAATGTAGCTCAAGGAAGGGACTTTTGGCTTTTGAATTATTTAAAATTATTTAAAATTAGAGTAATTCTCCTTGTAAGAGGGTATTGTTCTTCAGAGGTTAGTGAAACTCATTGAACCCTTGTTCTTTGATCACTCCTTTGATTCTTATATCAATAACAGTCTAAGTGGACGTAGGTCATTACCAAATCCTGGGGCCGAACCACTATAAAATATCGTGTTCTTATTACTTTTCATCATTTGATTCTTGTCAACATATTCATTCACATCAAGCATATTCCGACTCCGTGTCAGTTGACCAAAATCTGGGTCAACAGGCTACAAGCCCCAGCATGGTTACCAGAACCTTGAAGTGATATTCACTCATCTTTTTAGGGCTATAAGCTCTGTATGATTATCATGATCATCATTTGATATTATATAAAAGCAGTAATGAGTTTTCTTGTTGAGCCTTGGCTCACAGGTGCTGTGTGGTTCAGGTAAAGGGAAAGAAAAGCTCACCCAGCCTTGAGTGGAGAGCTTAGGTGGCGATGTGTACATATGCGGTCGCTTGACCACCACTTCCAAGGTGTTTCTCAGAGGAACTAAGGGTTAACGCTATTTTTCAGCTTAGGTCGGCGGGTTGTAATTTTTACACTGTAATGACCATTTTGAATTGTAAATAACTTTTAAACGCTTTTATGGGCCCATGTACAATTTTATGTTTTAAATAAAATATATTCTTTCTTTTTTATTGAGTTTTTCACCTTAGCCTATTAATGACACCTAGATGCACGTTTATAACCAAATGACTGGATTAGCGAGTTAAGCACGGTTAAAAGTTCACAGTAACAGTCTTGGAGTAACCAGGGTGTTACAAAAATCCTTCTTAATTCTCCAAAATCATCTTAAGGAAACTTAGAGAAGATGAGAGGAAGAGAGAGAAAAAGTGAGTCAGCCAGTGGTAACTTCTTAGTGTTTCTTTATGTTTCCTAAGGCTTAAGTTTCACTTAAGCTAATCCCGAGGCTCGGGGTACCAAAAACGTCCTCGAGGGAAAAATGGTCAAATTCCTAGGTATTCCCTCCTAAACTCACTAACTCCAAATATATCCTCAATTATTCATTCTCATTACCCTGATAACCCAATTAAATGCCAAATACCCAATTACCCCTTGACTCGCCCCGAGTCGGGTATTGGGTTTCATTGTGACTTTCCCGCTAACTTGCTCCCTAGGATCGTCTCATGCTGAGTAACTTAAATAAACTCACATAACAATGTGGTCTCACACATATATCACATATATGCACATAAATATACAATTATGCCCATAACAGGTCAAATTACGAAAGTTGCCCATCTAATAAGAAACGGGCCCACATGCATATTTATTACTCTTAAACATGCACCACTAGTTATATTATCACATAATCACAATCAAATATATCAAATAAACGTATAACTCCATATATTGCCATCCTGGCCCCATAATCAAGTCCCTAAGCCTTATTAGGTAATCTTGGGACGTTACAGTGATGCATCGAGACTAGGGTTGGGATGCGTATTGATGGAGAATGAGAAGGTTATTGCCTATGCATCATGGCAGCTGAAGGAATATGAGCAGCGGCACCCTACCCTTGATTTGGAATTAGCAGCGGTGGTATTCGTAGTGAAAGTATGGCGACATTATTTTTATTGAGAGAAGTGTGAGATATACACCGATCATAAGAGTTTAAAGTATTTCTTCACCCAATAAGACATAAATATGAGATAGAGGCTTTGGCTAAAGTTGGTAAAGGATTATGACTGTGACATCCTTTACCACCCAGGAAAAGTCAATGTAGTGGCAGATGCTTTGAGCCGGAGGGGCCCAGGACAGTTGTATAGGTCGAAACAGATATCGAAGGAATTAGCTGAAGAGATGAATAGAGCGAGGATAGAGTTGGTTGTGGGCCAGTTGGCCAATATTACTTTACAATCTATCCTCTTGGAGAGGATAATAGAGGTTTAGGTGGTTGATGCGTAGTTGCAGGAGGTTAGAGGGAATGTCCTAGCTGGAGTGGCTAAGGATTATTCCATTTCAGAGACGGGTTTACTGTGGTACAAGGATCGGATCTGTGTTGCGATGCATATGGGTATTAGACGAGATATACTTGATGTATCCAATGAAACACCATACTCACTTCATTCAGGCACAATAAAGATGTACCAGGATCTACGGACTTTATATTGGTGGCCTGGGATGAAGAAGGATGTGGTTGAGTACATAGCCAAGTGCTTAACCTGTTAGTAGGTAAAGGATGAACACCAACAACCAACAGGGTTGTTATAGCCTTTAGGTTTTCTCAAGTGGAAGTGGGAAGATATTACCATGGATTTTGTATGAGGTTTGCCCAGGATGGTGGGACAACATGAATAGGTGTGGGTGATAGTAGACAAGTACACCAAGTCAGCTCACTTTCTGCCAGTAAGAACGACCTATACTATGGATCAGTATGTGGAGTTGTATGTGAGGGAGATTGTATGTCTCCATGGGGTTCCTAAGTCTATAGTATCGGACCGGGATCCCATATTTACCTCCAAGGTTTTAGGTGTTTTACAGAGGGCTATGGGAACTCAATTGAAGTTCAGTACAGCCTTTCATCCTCAGACAGATGGAAAGTCTGATAAGACAATTCAGGTATTGGAGGACATGCTTAGATCATGTGTGTTAGACTTCGAGGGGTCTTGGAGTAAGTACCTCTCGTTGATTTAGTTTTCGTACAATAACAGTTACCAATCAACGATTGGAGTAGCACCATACGAGATGTTGTATGGAAGGAATTGTAGATCGTCCTTTCATTGGGATAAGATGGGAGAAAGAAATTATCTAGGACCAGAGATGGTTCAAAAGACTAATGAAGTTATTGAGAAGATCCAAGGTCGAATGCTCACTTCGCAAAGTAGACAGAAAAGCTACGCTGATCCCAATCGTAGGGACGTGGAGTTCCAGGTCGGGGACCACGTATTTCTGCGAGTTTCACCATTGTGAGGAGTAAGGAGGTTTGGGAAAAGGGCAAGTTGAGCCCTAGATTCATAGGACCTTTTGAGATCCTGGAGAGGATCGAGCAGGTGGCCTACAGATTGGCTCTACCCCCATCATTATCAAGAGTTCATGATGTGTACCACATCTCTATGCTTCAGAAGTATGTATCAGATACAACCCATGTTTTGGGGAATGAGGATCTGGAGCTACAGATAGAATTGTCATATGAGGAGTGACCAGTTGAGATCATAGACAGAAAGGATAAGGTTCTGAGGAGCAAGAAGATTCCTCTAGTCAAAGTCTTATGGAGGAATAGCAAGGTCGAGGAAGCAACCTGGGAGCTAGAGTCGGCTATGCGGGATCAGTATCGCGAGTTATTCAGGTAAATCTCGAGGACGAAATTTTCAGTAGGAGGGGATAGTTGTAACGACCCAAAAATGCTAATAGGGTTTAGTGCCTTAATTAGCATGCCAGGAGGGAATAATTGGTTATATGTATGATTAATTGATTAAATGCATGACTACATGGCATGCCTGATTTATATGATAATATGAATATATTTATATGCAAGTTTATGAGTATTAAATATACATGTGGGCCCGTTCTTGTTTATAAGGGCATATTTGTAATTTTGGCTCGTTAAGGGCATAAATGTGATTATATGTGTTAAATGGTTGAGACCACATTGTTATGTGGATATAATTGCAGTATACGGCTCGAAGTGGTCCTAGTGAGGGGGTTAGTAGAATAGTAACAACTGGGTTTAATACCTGGCTCGTGGTGAGCCTAGGGGTACTTTGGGAAGTTTAACGTATATTTGGGGTTTATTAAGTAACAAGTAAGTGTTTGGTATTTAGTTGGGCATGTCGGGATTAATTGAGAATTTTTAGGACGATTCGAGAAATTATTGGGAAGCAGGGTGATGACCATTTAGCCCATATGGGTAACAAGAGGACTGGGTTAATATCACAGACAATTTGGTATTTTGGTTAAGGTGTTATATTATTTCATATAATATAATATTAGATTAAATAATGTGACAAAATGTGATTTTTCACATAAATGTGATTTGTCACACCTTGTAACATATTATTGAGAGTCACAAAATTGGACACATAGTGCCCAAATGTGACATATTTTGGAGTTACAAAATCAGTTACAAATTTGTAACTCCCAAATATTACCCAATAATGTGTATATTATATGTTACACATTTGAGATTGGATTTCATAAAGCCATAATGAAATATGGCTGTTGGAGACATGTTTTTAACTCCCAATAGGTGTTTGGAGGTTACAAAATCATGTGGGAAATGATTTGGGACGTTTTGGAACGATTTGGAAAATGACAATTTTTGTGCTGAAATTAGGTTGTGGTGGCAGCCACTGTCTTTCCCTGGCCGCGGCCTGGGGGACAGAAGCCAGTGGCCGTGGCCACTGAAAAGTTCTGACCGCAGACAGTGACGCTGACAGCCTATTTGGTTTTTCAGTTTTTTCCAAATTGAACGGTTCTAACATCCCAAAGAACTCCCAAATCTCCATTTTAATTCCATAAACATCCAATTAAACATGGTAACATCCATGGGGATTGGTGGAATTTGAAATTCAAAGGGGTTTCTCAAACTCTATAAATAGGAGCATAATGCTCACTTGTAAGACACACCATTTTCCATCTACAAAGCACTTAGCAGGAAAATACACCATAAAGGCTTGATAATTCCATAGAGCTATTTCCTAGAGAGATCCCTTAGTGCTTAGAGAATAGGGGGAAATAAGCTTTTGGACAAAGGTTTTGAACCTTGTTCAAGTTGGTGATCCCCACTACTCTACACTTTGGTTGTGTGAGAGTTTGATTTCCATTGATCTTTTCATTCTATTGTTCTTCTTGTATTATTAGTGTATTGAGTTTGTAATCCTCTTCTCTTATTCCTATTTACATATTTATTGGTATCTTTTGTTTTAGGGTTTTAGTTCTTATAACTCTCTTCCTTCTCTTATTTCTATTTACTTGTATTTTGAGCAATTGAGTTGTAATATTTATTTAATCAATTACCTTGTCTATTGTATTTTTTGCATAGAGTTGTATTTTGGTTTTTCCACTTTTCCATTGAGCAATAACATATATTCTCTAACATAAGGGATATAGTTAAATTAAACTCTAGGAAATAACCTGAACATAGTGGAATAACTCTCAGCACTCTCTCTCTCAATCACGTTTCTTTCTCCCTCTCTTGTGCCTTGAGAGTTTTGAAGCTTTGGAAGAGAAGGCTTAGGGAATTGAAGTTTAGAGATTGAAGGATTGAAGCCAGAAGTGTTTGAGGTGCAGCTTAGGGGCAGAGCCATATTTATTAAGGTTTCAGCTGTGAATTAGAACTTTGCTGTTAGTTTAAGTGTTTCTAGCTTCTAAGCTTCAAAGGAGATTTTGATGAATTATGGGTTTTGACAAGGATTTTGGTGACAATTTTAGGAGTTTGTGGTGATATGAGTTGGCTATTGTGATATGCTGGTTGAATTCTGGTTTTGGTGTATGTTAGGTTATATTTTTGATGAATTAAGCTGGGGAAAATGCAGAGAAACCCAGGGATTTCTGGGTTCAGGGGGCGCGCTGTGACCCAGTTCATGGGTGTCGTGGCCCGCCTCCCCCTGGGACAAGAGGCTGGCGCCTCTGACTTGGGGCGCCCCGTGACACTTAGGGCTAGGTCGCGGCCCACCTAGGCTCGGGGAGGCTCGGAGTCTTTAACCTAAGCCCTCGAGATGAATTCTACTACCCAATTTAGTAGAATTTGACGTCCCAAAGGCTAGTATTTGATTCCAAAGCATTTAATTGGATTAGATTTTTGAAAGTTATCCATTAATACTTGTGAATAGGATTACCATTAAGGCTCCAAATCCTCTGCTTAGGACTAGAGATAAGAAAACTACACCCAAGTTTTGAATGTGAGTAAGATTCCCTGTAAATGAACTTATGTGTTCTGTAACCTGTATATATGTTATCTGTGATGTGGAAGTACGACCTAAGGGTGACGGGGCTGATGTTGAGCATACTGAACGCAGCTCGGCCCAAGCGAGTCGGGATCAACTAAATAACCAGAGGGATCAGCCTAAGGGCGTCGACCCCTATTTAACTGTAGTAAAGGTTATTTATATGTTTGGATTATACTATGATCATTGCCTAGTTTAGCACTTTTATTTTGATGTTAATTGAACTGATTGATCTAAATTCTACTATGTACATTCTGTTGTTATCTATGCTTGTTGAATTTCGTTTTCTTGCTCAGCCTTGGCTCATGGGTGCTATGTGGTCCAGGTAAAGGCAAGGGAAAGTTAGACCAGCCATGAGTTGGAGAGTTTTGGGGGCGGAGTGTACATCAGCAGTTGCTCGACCGCCACGGCTGAGGAGATTACAGGGACTAGAGCTCAAACTTGTATTTTGTCATTTAGACTGGCTACTGTTTCATTAACTTTTGAGGGTTATATCTGCCATGTAAACACTTTTTTTGGGATCCTATGTATCATACTCTTATTTTAATAAAAGTCAACCATTTTACGATCAAAATATTTTAACCCTAAACTATCAGTTGATCTTAGAAACACATTTATGTTCAAACGACTTGGTTAGCAAGTATGGCACTATTTTAAACACAAAGTGTAATGGTCTTACTTACCAATGGCATTACACAAACAAAATTAAATAAGCATACGAAAAATTGGGTAGCATTTCCCCTATATTAGTAACCTAACCATCTGTCAATCTAATCAAATCCAATCAAATGAGCACAACACAATTCAAATATAATAATATAATACATAATTCTAGACAAAATCAGGCATCATTTCCCATATAATTGTGATCTAACCATCTTTGAAAAACAATTCAAACAACACATAATAAGTTTCTTCCTTACAGCTCCGCAGCACACAAACAAATTTTCCAGAACCTACTTCACTAAAACACACAGTTCTCAACCTTCTGTTATCACCGCAACACACAATTTTAATCTCAAAACTTACTTCACAATGGATGAATATTTAAGATATTCAAACTCTCCTCTAACAAAAGTTTAATAATACTAAAATAAGAAATAAGATAATATACGTACCTCTTGCAATTAATAGTCCTAGCTAGCAAATTTACTTCACTTTGCAATGCACTTTGCTATTAAATTCACAACCTACAAAATTAAATTAATTAATAAATAAAATATTACATTTAGAAAATTAAAACTAAGTGCATAGAGTTCAAAAAGGCTGAGACTCATTTTCCCGCTCTTCCATGGCGAAGAAGAAGAAATCGGCTCGGATGCCTGTGACTCGCTCGGTAACTCAGGGCTTGCCTTCAATCCAAGATGCGACTGCTCAGGAAAGATTTGTTGTTGATGAGATGCTTGTGGACGGTAACGATCAGACGTCAAGATTGACCCAAAATGCTGAAGAGAAGGGTTTGACGGAAGGTGAAACAAACCAGATAAATGAGCACATGACAGCTAGAATGGTTTTTCCATCAAGCTGGGCAGACTCAGTGGAGGCAGGAGACTTTTAGAATTCAGCCCAAACCCATTGGCAACAATTCAAATCGAGTAATCTCTCATTTTCTGACTAGAATCTTGAATATGCTGAGCCTTTGTTTAAAGATGGTAAGAATATTGCTCTAGTTGATATTGATGAAGTGAAGTGCCGATCGGCCAATTGGAGTTCTGCTGTCATATGTATGGTTCTTGGAGCTAATCCTCCAATGGCTATTTTTGAAGGGTTTATCAAAAGGGTTTTGGGTCATTTAGGCATTGCTCAAATAGCCAGGATGACAATGGGTTTGACTATAGTCAAGTTTAACGATGATGCTACAAGAGATCATGTTTTGGAAACTGGCATTCTTCATTTTGATAGGAAGCCAGTTATAATTCGGCCATGGTCCACGGATCTAAGTGCAATTCGAATGATCCGTTCAGTGCCTCTTTGGATTAGGTTACAAGATCTAGGCCTTCAATATTGGGGTAGCAAATGCCTCAGTGCCCTTGTTAGTACGATAGGCAAGCCGATTATGGTGGAAAAATTTACCCGTGAGCGTACAAGAGTTCAGTTTGCTAGGATCATGGTGGAGATGGAAATCACAGATAATCCTCCTAGGACAATACATTTTTTGAATGAGCATGTTCAGTTAATAGAACAAGGGGTCGACTATGAATGGTTGCCAGTGAAATGCAAAACTTGTGCGGGTTTTGGTCATTCTATGGTTGACTGCCGTAAGAAGATGAAAACTCAGGGGATCAAGAAGGATATTCCTTCCAGGAATCCTCCTGTGGTAGGGAGGGACAAGGATGAGGAAGTTGGTTCTGATAATCCCTCTAGGAATCCCTCTATGGAAGGGAGGATCATGGATGAGAAAGTAGATGCTGATGTGCCTAGGAATGTTACTGCGGTTCCACCAGCTGCTAATGGCCAGAATGCGAGTGAAAAGGGTTGGAAATCACCTAAGAAAGTGGTATATAAACATGGGACAACAGAGAGTAACAAGAAGAGGACTAATGAAGTGTCAGTTGAGTCAGGCCAAAATCAGTCCAACTATTTTGTGGTTCTCCAAGAACAGATAGAGAGGGAGAAAGGAGGATTTGGTGAAGCTAGCTCTTCTCATGGATAACTGTAACATTTTGAGCTAGAACTTAAGGGGACTGAATGGTCCGAAAAAGCAGGCTGCAGTTTTGAATATTTGTAGTAAGAATAAAATGGGCGTTGGTGCTCTATTGGAAACGAAAATGAGGGGGTCTAAAGTCACTGAGATGATGGTTAATAAATTTTTGAACTGGGATTATTATTCCAGTTTGGTTACTGAGGGAAGAATTTTGATCATATGGAGGAGGGTCTTTGTCAAGGTTACAGTGATTGAGGAGACAAGTCAATATGTTCACTGTTTTATTAAAATGGCTGGTCAGAAATTTCTTTTAGTGCTACATTTGTTTATGGGCGTAACACTATGGAGGAAAGGAAGATTTTATGGCAAAGTTTACGTAAGAGTTCAGCTGCTGCTTGGGTAATTTTGGGAGATTTCAATGCAATCTTTACAGCCAACGATGGGAGTGGAGGGAAGCCTGTGTCTAAAGCAGAATTATTAGATTCTTCTCAATGGTTTGCTAGTTCTCATCTGGATGTGCTTAAACAAACTGGTTCTTTCTTTACTTGGACAAATAACCAAGATGGCCATGCTCGCATATACTCTAAGATAGATCATGTGTTTGCTAATGAGGTTTGGCTAGATCTGTTTCCTAATACAACAGCAGTCTTCAACTGGGAAACGGTTTCTGATCACTACTCATGTACTCTCTCTATTCAGGCCATGGAGCACTTGGGAGTTAAATTGTTTCGATATTATAATTTCTGGGCAGATCATAAAGACTTTAAAGGGGTGGCTCTTGATAACTGGAGGAAGCCTATTCAGGGGACTGGATTAAAGGCCATTTATCTAAAGACAATACGGCTGAAACACAAGCTGAAAAGATTTAATAGGGATCATATAGGAGACATAGGAGTTCAATTTCAGAAGGCTAAAGATGATTTTTAGGATGCCCTTTTCCATGCTCAGCAATATCCTAGAGATTTTACTCTCCAAGATAAAGTCAAGGTTGTTGCTGAAGCATTTATTATTCAGGAACAAATGTATCATAGCTTCTTGGCTTAAAGAAGTAAGATTAGTTGGTTAGGGAAGGGAGACTCGAACACTGCCTATATTCCATGCTTGTCTAAAGAAACATAAAGAAGAGAATATGATAGCCTCTTTTGTTACTGAGCAAGGTAGATTGGTGGATAAATTTTCAGAAGTAGTCTCTCATTTTCTGAACCACTTCAGGAGTATTATGGGCAGGCCTAATTCAGCTACAAAGAAATTAAATGTCCATTGTGTAGAGATGGGTCCCAAGCTCTCTGTGGACCAACAACTATCTCTATTGAAGCCTTTTTCTCACAGGGAAATTCGAGAAGCCTTATTCAGTATCCCTATAATCAAATCCCTGGGTCCAGATGGGTTTGGTTCTGGTTTTTTCAAGGTGTTGTGGCTGGATATAGGAGATGAAATATGTAGAGCTGTAGGGCAGTTTTTTGAATCAGGCAGTATCCCTGAGGAGCTTCTTGATACCACATTGTCTCTGGTCCCCAAATGCGATAACCCTTCTCGGGCTGTAGATTATAGGCCTATTGCATGTTGTTCTACCTTATACAAATGTATCTCAAAGCTTCTTTGCTCTCATTTAGCTAAGGTCCTTCCTGTCTTAGTTCAATCTAATCAGGGAGCATTTGTTCAAGGGAGATCAATAGCTCATAACATCTTGATTTTTCAAGATCTTATCAAGAATTATGGGAGATCAGCTATTTCACCTAGGTGTGCAATCAAAATTGATATCAGTAAAGCTTATGACACAGTCGATTGGTGGTTTATTGAAGATCTCTTAAATGCCTTGTGTTTCCCTGTGAGATTTATCAGGTGGATAATGACCTGCTTGAAAAATACATCATATTTCTTACTCATGAATGGAAGGTTTCAAGGAAAATTTAAGGGTGAGAAAGGGCTTCGTCAAGGGGATCCTATATTGCCTCTTTTATTTGTCCTAATCATGGAATATCTCACTCGGAGTCTTCAATTGGCAGCTCTGGATACTTCTTTCAGGTATCATCCCATGTGTAAAAGCCTGAACTTGCTGAGCTTATGTTTTGCAGATGATTTGCTTTTATTTTGTAAAGGATCTCTGGCTGCTGTTCAAGTGCTCAAGGGTACTCTAGAGGAATTTAGTTCTGTTACTGGGCTGAAAAATTTATGCTTATAAATCGCATGTTTACTATGGGGGAGTCTCTGCTGCAGACAGGAAAAAATTAGCAGCTGAGTTACAGCTTTCTGAAGGGTCCTTTCCCCTTAAATATCTTGGTGTTCCTATGACACCAACTAAGTGGAAGCGTGAAGATTGTGATATCATTATCCAAAAATTTACAATGCGATTACATACTTGGGCCAGCAGGCACCTATCCTTTGCTAGTAGAATCCAGCTCATTCATTCTGTTCTTTTTGGCCTGCGAAACTACTGGATGAGTATTTTTATACTTCCTCAAAGTATTATTAAGGAGATTGAAAAGTTATGTCGTGGTTTTCTTTGGGGAGTAAATGGTATTAGGAGCAAAATACATATGGCTTCTTGGTCTAAGGTCTGTCTTCCGAAAGTGTATGGTGGCCTTGGGTTCAGAAATGGCTCAGTTTGGAACAAAGCCATATTAGCTAAGTAGATCTGGGCTATAACTGAGAAGCATGATATGCTTTGGGTCAAGTGGATCAATTCTATATACTTGAAAGGTTCAGAGTTCTGGTCTTATAGACTTCCTCCAGACACTAGCTGGTATTGGAGGAAATTATGTAATCTCAGGGATCACTTCAGCTGTGAAGAGGTGAAAGCTGCTGGTTCCTCAGGAAAATTTCACCCTGCAAAACTGTATAACAGCTCTCTCTGTCAACAAAAAATTGACTACCATAGAGCTGTTTTGTGCCGGTTGTCTATGCCTAAGCACAGATTTCTGCTTTGGCAAACTGTAAACTCTCAGCTGTTAACTTGTGATAATTTGCTCAAGTTATGTGTGGCTCTTGACTCTCTTCTCTGTCCTGTTTGTGGTATCTCTACGGAGACTCATGGCCATTTATATTTCGATTGCTATCTATCCAGGCAGATATTGGTCATCATATTTGGCTGGTTGGGTTTTCAAGCCTGGCCTTCTGAATTTACAAGTTGGTTGGTTTGGCTCTCTCGTAGGAAGCCTGGAATTATTTTTGATATCATCAACTCGGTTCTGGCAACTGTTGTGTATGGTATTTGGAGGAATCGAAATAGATGTGTTTTTTATAGATATTCTTGGTCAGCTAATAGTATTGCTTCTGAGATTAAGACTAAGATTCAATACAGAATACTCAATGTAAAAAATAAGAAATTATCTATACAAGATCAGAGGTTTATAGATAGGATAACAATGTAATCTGGTTTGGGGCCTTCTTGGTTGGCTTTGTATGCCCGGGTTGGAGGGTTTTTCCCCTGTTTTTGGTTTGTAAGAGATGTTTGTTTTGTATTTTGTTTTGGCACGGCTGGTTGATTAATGAAGTTCTTTTCTTCTTGATCAAAAAAAATAAATAAATAAAAGATTACTAAAAAAATATCACTAAATAATTGGATTAACAATAACTTATTCTTGCAATTTTAGAAACTTATTCTTGAAATTTTGAGGCAAAAACCTCTCTAGTTAAAACCACAACCTACAAAATTAAATTAATAAATAAATAAAAATCCATAACTACATATAATCAACCTACTTAAATATTAATAAAATATTTAAAATATATATACAAATATATATAATTTTTTAATTAAATAATAATATAAATTAAAAAAAATCATAAACATATATACTTGAATTACTTAGATCTATACATGCAATTTAGTATGTAAAATTAAAATTAAATTATTTTCCTTATTTTAGACATATATATACTTAATCAACTTAAAAAATTAATTAAAAAAATCTATAATTTTCGGATTAAATAGTAAAAAAAATTAAAAATAGTAAATAATGTGGTATTATCTTAAAAGTAAAAAATGTGGTATCTCAAATCTACATTAAAATTATCTTTCATACTTTAATCAAATATTTCTAATAAACCCACAAATCATATAAAAATGTACAAAAATGATTTTTTTTTCTATCATTCTAACTATAATGCATTGTTTTAATCTTGAAAGCATACCTCATCAAATATGCTTGAAATCAACTTTATTGAGCCAAGATTCACCCAAAACCGCAACATACAAAAACCCTAAAAACTAAATATTAACTAACTAATAATTAAAGAAATTAAACAAAAAAATATTATCATAACTATTATACATTCATTTAAAAACATACCTCAAATTAGTTTTAGAGCCCAAAATCAGCCACAATCGAAACTCAAATCGCCCAAAAACGCACCAGAAATCGCCATAAATCGCTAGTTGCCTCTGGTTCGTGTGGTTCGAGAAAGAAAAAGGAAAAGCAGGTTATATATTTAGGGGAGGCCTCTAACGTCTCCCCTTAGTAGATGTGGAGACATCTAACATCTCCCATGGGGAGACATCCGATGTGGCACGTCTTCACAGGGGAGACATTAGATGTCTCCACGTCTACCGAGGGGAGACGTTATAGGTCTCCCAAAATCTTATATTTTATTTTTAATTTTTAATTTATTCTAATTAATGTCTCACGCCACTTTTAATGACTTACACACTTAATCATAAATAATAACTATTAATGATTACACCCTTAGACTTAAAATATCCCTTAATACTTTTAATATCTTATATTATTATTGTAAGTCATTATATAAATTCATTAAAAGTGAAAATTGTTGTAGTGAGAAAAGTATCAATTCTTATTAATTTAAATTTTACTACAAAACACATGAACACATAATTCTAATAAACTAATTAATAAAAAAATCAATAACAAAGTAAGATTTAATCTAAATCAATGGCATGCTTCCTAAACTTTATTAATAGTACATCGAAAAATATCTCATACTTCTTATTCATATTCATAATTCATCATTATCAAACTTTGTTATTATCATCATAAAAAAATTAGATTTATAAAAATTCAAAAAAATTAATAAAATGATTTTTTTTAAAAGAAAAATTTGCGGCATAAATACTTATATAGTTTAAAAATGAGAGATTGTGAGATGGTAAATGAGAGAAAGGGGGTGAGTGTGGTGATGGAGGGTGAGGTTGGTGGTGGTGAGTGTTTTGGTGAAATGGAAGAAAGGAGAAGAAAGAGGACTCGGCGGTGGATATATTCGTGTAGGCTTATGCCAGTGCCTTTCAAAGCGCTAGGAAAGCCGAAAATACTGCCGCCAATAATTCATTAAAAACCTTAAACTGAAACAACATCGTCTCTTATATTTTCCAGTACCTACAAATGCGTTGAAAAAAACATTAATTTCCCACCAACTTTTTCCTTCTTTTTTAACACGTGAGATTTATAAACTAACTCATTATCAACTAAATTATTTATAATAATATTGAACTTTCTCAACTGTCTTGATGGTCTTTATATACGTTTTTTTGTTCTGTTTATTTAGGTCTAATCTGATGGTTTGTTATAATAATTTTTTTTTTGTTACATTTGAAAGGATATATCATGTATAATTTATATTACTATAAATAATTTAAATTAATTTTTTATTTATTTTGAAGTTTATATATAAAAGCAATCTTTTTGATTTATTATGATTTGTTTTCCTTCCGATTGACAAAGCACAGAATTGTGTTTTGATAGTCAGCAACAATGGAGTATCAACAAAAGATGAATGAGAGTAGATGAAATCAACAGCGAATAGTCGACATTTAATAGAGAATGAGGTAGTGGTCGTCAATACAAATTTTTTCAATATTATGGTATATCTTTTGGTTTATAATTATATATATATATATAATATAACACGCACGTTAGTTTAGTTTATATTTAATATTTTTAAGAATTAAATTAATGCTAGCAAAATAAATAATAAAATTGATTAAGAAAAAAGTATATACATGTTTTGATTTCTCCACAGCTTACAACTTTGTTGCTTTTAATGAATAGATTTGATGGAGAAAAAAAAAATTACATGAAAAGAAAAGATATGGAAAAAAATTATGTGTGATGTATATGCAGATATTTCTATTGACTACCATTTTCGTTATCAACCTAATCCGAGAGTTTACAGAAAGTAATGGAAAAGAGGTGAAGGATTTTATGTGGTTTAGGTTATAAAAGAGTCATAGTCTATGAGTCTCTGGTATTTAGAAAGTTTGACGCTTATTTGAGCAAGCTTCAATGGTGGTTCTCAGGCAACGTATATATTGCACTGAGTTATAGAGTTTCTCTCTTTAAAATTCGAACCCTTTATAAGGAGAAACCCCAGTTCTATTTATAGAGGTCGAGGTTATTAATGTCAATCATGTATTATTAATACAAATTCCTTCATTATTGGGGTATTAATGTTGAATTAATACAAAAATGGCTGCACTAAATAAAGACTACGACCCAGGCAGATTGCACAGGGCCCATTGCAGAAAGTAGTTTACTAGCTTTATGGGGAACATGCCTCTACCAGTGTCAGGGTATGGCTACACGTCTCTCCATGTCAGACGGTGTAGTGGGAAATGTTGATTTTCGAGTGTACGACTCAACACCACTACTCGAGGCTCTCCAAAAGGTTGTCAGATGATCTTTCAATGGCTCATATTTGCAGTGACTGACACCTGGCAGCTCTTCTAGATCTCGAGGACAAAATCCTAGACCTGGAGGACAGCTGACTGAAGAAGGCATGATGACCTCTAAAATGGTCCTCAGGGCGTGTCCTCACCTGGAGACATCCGTGTCTAGCCGGTTCAGGGTACCTGGAGGAGTTCACACTCCGAAAATATCATGTCTTGTCTTGTCATTAATTACTCCTAATTGCCACATGTTTGGTGGTAAAAACACAGACAACATTTGCCCTCAAGTCTTCACTCGTCCTCGAGCAGTGGAGACTTAGACTGAGAGGAGAAATTTGAAAGGTCTTCGGGGGGAAACGTTTAGGCTTCCCCTAACATCACTCAGGAAAATCACGCCACATGTTAACTCCCTATTGTTGGGCCCATCAATCCGTGCAATTAATGAGAGGTCAACTCCAACACTCAAAAGGTCCAATCCATAACCTAGGTGTCCCTTCGCCCTATGCCCAAGGCGTCCTTATCCAATACTAATGATCACGATCCATGCCTTTTGGATCCTGACTGTTGGATTGTTCTCGAGAACCTACATCGTAGGTAATCCGACAGTCGGGGTGGGGTTGCTTCCACCCCAAGTTCTATGAGTATAAAAGCTCGAGAATCACCTATCAGTTTTCACCTTAACCATTCGAAATTCAAAATCTCCAAACTCAAAAGCTCTCTCCTCTTTCTCAAGCTTCTCATACCTTCAACCATTTCTGAATTCTCTCTGCAATTCTGGATGGTTGGCGAGAATCGTCTTATTTCTGGGTGAACGACAAGCGATTCTTCAAAGTTCGGGCTCATTTCAGCATATATCAACACTATATCTCAAGTAAGTATTTATTGTTTTAATGTTTGGCTTCGCATTTGCGTCGAGTTTCGTTTGAGAGTTTAGGTGCATGCTTAGGAATGTGCTTTATGTGGCACTTGAGGGGCTATTTTGACATTTTATAGGTCTTTTTAGGAATATTTTGATGTTAGAAGTGGTCAAAATGGCCTACTGCATCCCTTATGCAACTTTTGTCTTTCTGGGCATTTGACCAGAATCTAGAAATTTCCAGATTTTGACGATGTTCATAATCTCCGGTGGTGTTCTCCAGTGCCGACTCTTTGGCCCCGAGGACACCCCAAGTCCGCAGACATTCTTTCCACTCTTCTCCTTGAGTAGTAGCCTTAGGGATTCTCATTTTTTCCCATCTTTCTTCGAGTCAAGGCACTAACAACTTGGTTTATTATTTCTGATGTCCAAGGAGCTCCACCAACTACACAAACAAAGGTTCTACGCCTTCGAATTTGACAATTTATAGATGGCCCGAGAAGCTGGCCAACACCCCAAGTAGGGGAAACGAGTGACTAGAAGCAGTCAAGCCCTCGTAGTACGAGAAGACCCTGCCCAGGCGGTAACAAGACCCCTTCAAGTTGGCATCTCGGAGGAAGCAGCCAATGAGGGTCTGATACCAGCGGACAAATCCTCACCGCCGTGGGATTCAAGCAATCTCTGACGTCGGGGGCCTTGGAGACACCCATGAGAAGTGGGTTCGCTTGTCTTAGGAGGACGAGAGGGCGCATGAGAGCATCCATGGGCTCAGGCCCTAGAGTGCCTCTCATCTCCAGGCTAGTGCAACCCTGACATTGCACCAGTACTATGTTGACTTCCTCAAGTTCATCGGCAAAGCTTCTTTCTAGCTGTCTCCAAATGCATATCGGGTGTTGGTCAGGCTCTACGTTCTGTATAGGAGACAAAACTAGCCCGCACCTTCCCCAACTAAGATATTGTATGTCTATAGCTTTCGGCAGTGTTTGAGGAAGGGGGAACAGGACGGGTACTACACCCTAATGAAGCACGCGTTCCCAAGGATGAGATTTAAGGCTCCGGGCGGCAACGAGAACCATACTCGAGACTACAAGGACCACTTCTTCTGGGCAAATGGTTTCCCGACGAGGACTAATCCCACCCTTCTCCTGGACTTTTCCAGGGTTGGTAATTGCTTTTGTCCTAATGTCATTTAGTCTAATAGTGCCCCGCTCATAATTGATCCTTAGTCTTGAAACGTCTCATTTCAAGTCCCTTCCATCGTACACCTTTCCTTGATTCTTTATTCGAAAGGTTTAAGACAATGATCACCCTCTGCAATGAGGAGCTGGATCTTACCTTCCTCATCACCGATGCCCACCTCCAGCAGTATGGACTACTGCGGGAGGGGTAGAGTATAAGCCTAGTGGTCCTCACCAGATTTTGGGACTCAAAGCAATCACGCCACGAAGCGAGGATCCACACGAAATATGTGGCGGCTAAGGCATAATTTGAATATATATGCAACACCGTCGTGAGGAGCATGCGGAGAGCGTTCTCACCATCAAGGTCGCCATGGAGGCGAAGGAACATGAAGAGCTCAAGGCGGGGATCGAGTCATCCTCCATGCCTCAAGGTAATTCCACAATCGTCCTTCATTATGCCAAGCATGTAGGGGAGGGAACTAGTCCCAACCATTCTTTATTTTCCCCCTCACTTCTCGAGTGTGGGAAAATCTCAAGACTTCTTTGGTCAGAGGAGGAGTACCAAGACTACCAGGACCTCATTGACGTATTCCTTCACAATCTGAGGAGGAGGACACATCCCCAAGGGCTCGTGCCTCTGGACGAGGTGACGTCTATGCACGCCATCTGGTTTTGGCAGTACGAGACCAATCCAACCCAGGAGATGGGTCGACTCATCCATGAATTTTCCTATTCCTTCCTTCACCCGGAGGAGCCTGATCGTGCTGGGGCTCCTGAGGAGATTTATTTTTAGTCTCACATGCATTTTTTGCTTGTTGTTACTGCTTTCATTTCCTTCTGAGGACTTAACTAGTTTAGTTTCTTTGTGTAGAAATCATGGGCCTATCTTAATTGGTCAGGTCGAAAAGTCAAAGGGTGTCGGGACCCTCCTAGAAAGACCTCCCGACGATGTCAACCATGGCGTCCACACCCCTTGCTATTGCGCCTCCAGCCCCGGTGGCCCCAACATCTCCTGCAGCTGCTCCACTGATCCTCACCTCGAGGACAGTGGATCCCGGTGAGGTCTTTGACCTCGAGGTCCCCCCCCCCCCCCCCCCCTCAAGATGGGGGATCCTCCAGGAAGGGTAAGGAAATCCCTACCAAGGTGCTCGACTCTCCTCCAGTCAGGGCAGCTTGATTGATAGTCTTCCCTGAGCACTATGATGAGGAAGACTTTGAGATGCATAAACGGGTTGTTGATTACTTCAACACCTGTATTGATGAGGAAAATGAGGATCGACCGCAGGATCCTGTTGCTCCTCCTAGCTGCGAGGACTTGGAGCCCCTCCTCGCGAGGAGAGTAGGAAGGAAGATTGCTCAGCTCGCTGTGGAGTTCTTCCAAGGGATATGAGAGTCCTTATGCGAGATGCCTTCCCACAGCTTCGTTCGTTGTGGCAGCGACAACAAGGTTTCGTTGATAACTGCCAGCCGCCACTCCTCTATAAGGGTAAGTCTTCAAGTGTTTATCTTAGTCCATTATTTATTTCATCAGCTTATTTTTACTGATTTGATACTCTAACTTGGCAGAAATTGTGACTTTCAACCAATGGCTCGGGGACATCGTACTGATGTGGTCCTTTGAGTTGAAGGAGGTTCGAGAAGAGCTAGTGCGGTTCCAGGCATTCGCGGTCCCACTGGAGGAGATCTCGCGACTCTAGAAGGAGGTGGAGGACACGAGGGCCCATGTCTGCGAGGTAGAGAGTTTGCTGGCCACCAAGTGGTCAAAGTTATCCACTCTGGAGGACACTTTCTCTAAGTTTTTAGAGGACACCGTGGGTCGCACCCAGGTGATGGAGGAGAAGTTGGCTAAGGCCCATGAAGAGCTCCGATTGAGCTGGGAGGAATCTTTGGCCTGTGCCGAAGAGATGACCGAGGCCAAGGAGAATTCTACACAGGCGGCCACTCGTGCTGAAGTTGTCGCCAATGAGGTTGAAGACCTCCATCTCTGAGCAAAAGAACTGGAAAATGACCTTGATGTGATAGTCAATGATACACTCTTTATTTCATGGCAGAGCAATAGAGAGATGGATCTCTTTATTGCGTGCCATAGTTTATTGGGGTAAAGACAATTAATGCTCAAGCCCCAAAGCACTATTGTAAATATTTTTCCATTTGAACTTATGTAGCTTGCACTACTTTATTGCCATGATTGACTATTATTATCGAATTGACACTTAGTAAATAGGCAACTTAGACTTTGTTAATTCAACTCAACGTAACGTAACTCATGAGAGTCCCAAGTCGTTGACTTAGGTCTTGTGCTCAAGTCTTGAAGACTCGAGTCTTTATCTACTTCTCTTAGTACTCATACAATTTTTAGGCATTTAGTGTTGCTCTGTAGGCTCGCAGTCCTCGAGAGTAACTTTTCGTGAGGTTAAGTGGTACACTTGATGTGGCCCTACGTCCCTGAGTTCCAAAACTCAGGACGGGTCCAACCTGCTATACTTAGAGCTTGAGAATCTTCCTGCTAGTGTTTAGACGCTTGTGCATTTAGTGTTTCTTCTTAGGCTCGTGCTCCTAAGAGCAACTTTGATGCGATGTCAAGTGAAGGCACTTGGCTATCCTACGCCTTCGACTTTCAATGACTTGAGCTTTTAGGTGGTTTATTGCACTATAGGGTTTTTCCTTAGTGCTCGATGCTTAGGAGATTCAGTGTTGTCTTCCAGGCTCAATGTCCTTGAAAGTAACTTTAATGTCATCCTATTTCCTCGAGTCCAATTGACTCGGACCCCTAGGAGGTCATTCGTACTAAGCTACCTACCCCCCGGGTACGTGGTCACCGGTGGGTCAGCTTGGGCGTTTCTATTCCCCCCCCCCCCCCCGAGAGCACAACTCGGGTCCTAATCATGTGGAAGTCATGAACTCATCATCCTAGGTTCAGGTAATCGAGTTCCCCACCCTTAGACTAGGTTTTTCACGATACTCAAGCTTTAGCACTAGAGGTCTAGCTCCAAGTTCCAATGACTCAACCTTTCGTTCGCACCTCGAGATCATAGGACTAGGTCATTAATCCTCAGGCACAGTGCCATCAGGAGGCAACCTAAGTCCGTACTCGCGCAACTTGGGTTTTTATTACTCCTAGGGTCGATTCCTGACTCCAAGTGCAAGTGACCTAGGCCTCTATTCGCATCTCGGGATTGAGGGACTTGGTTATTACTTCTCGGGCATATAATTCATGGAAGGTAACCCTAAGTCCATTCTTGCACTATCTTGGGGCCATTTGTGCCAAGGTCCTCAAGAGTATTCTTCTTAAGTCTTAGACGACTTTGGCTCATGCATGAGTACAGACGGCATGGGCTTCCGTTCACATCTCGAGGATTGGGATTTGGTTATTACCCCTCGGGCGCGCACTGTCCTTGGGAGTATATGCTAAATCCAATCTCACGTTACTTTGATCTCTTCGACACTGGGTTTTTCTCAGGACACTTAGCTATGGGGTTTCATGACATTAGGGACGCTTCACTCACCAACTAGCTTAGCTTCCCAGATCATCGGCTTCCCAATGCTAATTTTTCTTGCGGCTTACCGTGGACTTCTTCAGTTCTCCTTGGGCCTAGCGTCCACGGGAGGTAACCCAAGTCCAAGCCTCACGACCGAGTACAGAGGACTTGGTCTTCCGTTCGCATCTCGAGATCAAGAGATTTGGTCAGTGCTCCTCGGGCGCAATGCCCACCGGAGGTAACCTAAGTTCGTTCTCGCGCTACTAGGATTCTTAGCCTTCAATCTCTAGACACTAAGCCTACTCCGCTCTGAACAAGCTTGGTCTCTTAGGTCGCGGACTCAAGACTTCTTAGTTTTCTACGTTTTTCTATTCTCAGGGTATCGACACTAGGCTTACTCTGCCTTTGACAAGCTTAGTTTCCTAGGTCATCCTCTGCAAGGCGTGGTACTCTGCAAGGCTGCCCTAACTCCATGCCCCCCAAGTGATCGAAGACTAGTCTGTGTTCACTTGATCAAGCCAGTGAGTAGGTGCTCTATGAGTAGTACTTATAGAATAAAGGAAATTAACAATATAAGAAAAATCTCTCGAAAATTTTTATTGTGTTTTTGCCACACGTTCTCCATTAACTGTGCTTGGAGGCTACAATGAGATTGCAAAAATTAATAAATTTACTGCTCATATCACTGGTAATACTGGTGAAAAAATGCTTGGCATTCCAGGCATGGGGTATAAATTCCCCATTCAATCGGGCTAATTTGTATGTCCCCAGACATACAACGCTCTCAACTTTGTATGGGCCCTCCTAGTTAGGTCTCAGCACTCCCACACCGGGGTCTCGGGTGGCTAAGAAGTCTCTTCGCAACACCAGATCTTCGATCCCAAACTTTCTATCCTTCACTTTAGAGTTAAAATATATGGCTACTTTCTCCTGGTAAGACGCTACTCAAAGCTGAGAAGCTTCATGGAGCTCCTCCACAAGGTCTAGAGACTCTCGGAGTAACGCATGGTTTGTGGTCGGATCATACGTATCCCGTTGACCATGGAGATTTCTTTCTCAATTGAAATCATGGCCTCATATCCATAGGCCATGGAGAATGGCAAGTGGCCACTTGAGGTCCTGACAGTGGTGCGGTAACTCCACAATGCCCTAGGCAGCTCCTCAGGCCAAGTGCCTTTCGCATGTTCAAGCCTTTTCTTCAAGGTGTCTTAGCATCTTGTTGACTGCTTCCACCTGCCCGTTGGCCTGCGGGTGGGCCACGGAGGAAAATATCTTCATAACTCCTTGTCGCTGGCAGAAGTCTGTGAACACCTTGCTATCAAACTGTAGGCCGTTGTCAGAGACTATCTTCCTCGAGAACCCATAGCGGCAAACGATGTTCTTGATGACGAAGTCCAGTGCCTTATTGGAAGTGATTGTAGTGAGTGGCTCAGCCTCGACCCACTTTGTGAAGTAGTCGACCACCACTATTGCATGCTTCAATCCTCATTTTCCCGTGGGCAATGACACGATAAAGTCAATGCTCCAGACTACAAAGGGCAAAGGACTGGTCATTTGGGTTAGCTTATTTGGAGGAGCTCGAGGTATATTGGCGAAGCGTTGGCACTTGTCACATTTCTTGACATATTCCATCGCATCTCTGTTCATGGTGGTCAAAAAGTATTCTTGTCTCAAGATCTTCTTGGCGAGGCTTTTCCCCCTAGCACGGTCCCTGCAAAAGCCCTCATGCACTTCTTGGAGTATCAAATCAACTTCTTTCTTAGACACATATCAGAGCAAGGGCAACAAATATCCTCACTTGTACAATCTTCTGTACATGATAACATACCGAGGAGCCTAGTAATGTAGCTTCCGAGATGATTTCTTGTCCTGTGGTAACTCACTGAAGACAAGATATTTCACTATAGGCTCCATCCAACCGTCCTGGGATTGGACTGCTTCCACTTCCTCAGGCACTGAGATGCTCAAAGTAGCCATTTAGTCAATGGGGACTACATTGATCAGCTCAGCATCCTTGGTGGTTGCAAGCTTTGCTAGGGCATCAACATTAGAGTTATGTTCCCGTGGCACTTGTTGAATGGTGAATTTTTTGAAGCTGTGTAGCATTTCTTGGGTCCTCGTTAAGTAAGCGGCCTTTTTTGTCCCCCGAGCCCGGTACTCCCTGAGTACCTAATTAACTACAAGCTGTGAGTCACTGAAAAATCTCGAGGCTCTAAGCCTTTAGCACAAGTGGTACTCGGAGCCTAGCAATAAGCGCCTCATACTCTGCTTCATTATTTGAGGCGTCAAACCTAAATCTCAAGGTGTTGTGAACCCTGTGCCCCTTGGGGGATACCTAAATGATGCATGCTCTAGCACCATTTTTATTCAAAGATTTATCTATGTATAGCTTCCATGTGGGTCCAACCACTAGGGCATCCCCAAGTCTCTCGTGGTTTCCCGTGCACTCAGCAATGAAATCTGTCAGTGCATGTCCCTTTATGGTAGTCCTCGGGTGATAAGTGATGTCAAAGTGACTAAGCTCAATTGACCACTTCAAGAGTCTTCCAAATTACTTTGGCTTTTTGAGGGCCAGCCGTAAGGGATGGTTCACAAGGACCTTGATGGGATGCGCCTGGAAATAGGACCTTATCTTCCGATAAGCTACCATTAGGCAAAAGGTTAGCTTCTCAATGAGCAGGTATCTGGACTCCGCTCCAAGGAGTCTTTTGCTTACATAGTACACGGGGTGCTGGACACAACCTTCCTCGTGTTCTAAGGTGGCACTGATGGCACTCTCTGAGACAACCATGTAGAGTAGGAGGGCTCTATGTCTACGAGCTTTGGCAAGACAGGTGGGTTTTCCATGTGCGCCTTCAACTGCTGGAATGCCTGCTCACACTCCTCTGTCCATTCAAACCTCTGACCTCCTCGGAGTATGTTGAAGAATGGATGCACTTGTCAATTGGCTTGGAAACAAAGCAACTCAAAGCGGTTATCCTCCCAATGAAGCTCTAAACATCCTTATGCTTTTGGGGGTGATGGCATATCGACTAGGGCTTTGATCTTCTCAGGGTTTTCCTCTATCCCTCGAGCACTAACAATAAAGCCCAGGAACTTCCTGGAGGAAACTCCAAAATTGCACTTATGGGGATTCATTTTCAACCCAAACTTTGGAAGTACTAAAAGCACCTTTGCTAGATCTTTTACGTGGTTGGTGGCTATTCTAGACTTGACCAGCATGTCATCTACATAAACTTCCATGTTGCATCCCAACTATTCCTTGAACATACGGTTCACGAGCCTTTGGTAGGATGCACCAGCATTCGTCAGCCCGAAGGTCATCACTTTATAGTAGTAAACTCCTTTATCAGTTCGGAAGCTGGTGTGTTCTTGATCTGCGACATGCATGGAAATATGGTTCACCCCGAGTACGCGTCCATGAAGGACAAGAGCTCATACCCGGAGGTGGCGTCGATAATCTGATTTATTTTTGGCAGCGGGAAACAGTCTTTAGGGCAATCCTTGTTAAGGTCGGAGAGTCTATCCAGGTCCTCTAGGTGCCATTTGGCTTGGGCACAAGGACTATATTGGATACCCACTTGGGTTATTGGACATCCCGAATGAATATGTTTGCAAGTAGCTTGTCCAGCTCCATCTTTAAGGCTTCCACCCTGGTCTGGTCAAACGTTCTTCGCTTTTGTTGAATCAAAGTGACCTTTGGATTTACATTCAAGGCATGACAAATGATATTCGGGTCAATGTCAGTCATGTCGGAGTGAGACCAGGAAAAAACATCTTAATTTTCCTGAAGAAAGCCCACCAGTGCTTCTCGGACTTCTGCCTTTAGATTCTTACCTTCCTTTGTCTTCCTTTCGGGAACAGAGGCATCAAGGACCACTTCCTCAACCTCCTCCATGGGCTCGATAGCCCTCTCTTCTTGAACCTGTAGTTCCAACTTGTTGGTTTCATCAACTCGAATAACTTGCACCTCCACCTCCTCGGAAAGATGCTATTCGGGGATCAACGCCTCAATTACCATTACTGGTTACTTGAGCGACACATTGTAGCATTGCCTCGCCTCTTTTTGGTCTTCTCAAATTGTGCCAATCCCCGAATCCGTGGGGAACATCATGCACAGATGCCGAATAGAGGTGACTGCTCCGAACTACACTAAGGTTGGATGCCCCAAGATGGCCTTATATGCTGAGGAGCAATCCACCACCACGAAGGTGCAGTACTTAAAGGCCCAGCGAGGCACTTCTCAAAGTTTCACGGGCAGCTTGATCTGGCCCATCGTTAAGAGACCTTCCCCCGAGAATTCATATAGAGTTGAGGTGCATGGGGACAGGTTGCTTGTGCTCAACCCGATCTTCTCATAGGCTGACTTGAATAGGATGTTCACTGAACTCCCGTTATCCACCAGGATCTGAGGCACCATCTTATTGGAAACCAGTCTCTCGATCACCAAAGGATCGTGGTGTGGAAAGTTCACTCTCCAAGTATCGTTCTCGGAGAATGTGATGACTTGGTCGGCCATCCTTGGCTTCTGGGTTGGCGATTTAGCTAATGTCAACACCTCATCGTCATGGTTTAAGGCCCATTCATACCCATTCTGCGAGCCTTAAGAGGTGCCCCCCAGTGGGGTCCTCTAGAGATGGTCCCCACTCGCCCATTCACTGGGGGAGGTCCATGGACTATCTATTATTGCGGACTTGTGGGCATTGTACCCAAAGCCTGGGGAGCTGCAGGTTGTGCGGGTGCTCCTGCTACCGAGGCTTGAACTTGGCATGCTCCATCACGAGCATACTAGTGGAGGTATCCCAGTTTGATGAGGTTTTTGATCTCATCCTTAAGTTGGCAACAATTATTGGTGTGGTGCCCCACATTGTTATGAAAACGAAAAAAAATTGTTGGGATCTCGCCTTTCCCGTTCTCTCATAATAGGTTGTGGCTTCCGGTAATAGACGTGTTGTTCCATGTCCACAAAGATGTTCTCCCTAGAGTCCATTAAGTCAGTGTACTCAAAGTACTGCGAGACATACTTCTCATTGGGGGCAACTCCCTATCCTATCTCCACCGTCTTATTTCCTTTGGGCTTTCTGCCCTTGCCTTTGCCCCCGCGTCTATTTCCTGCTGGGGTTCCAGTTGGGCGTCGATAATTGGGATGGAGCAGCAACTCCAGCACTGAATGCAGGCTGACAAGCACTGTATCCAGTGGGCGCTGCTTCATATCCCGTTGGAGCGACATTGAAACTAGCAAGTGGCACGACACTAAAGCCAGCTGGCGAGACAATTGGACTGAATTGGGCACCCGCCACACTCATTTGGTAGAAGTGTAGGGAGAATACTCGATCCTCGAAGCCACGGGGTTTGGCGCCATTGAGCGGGAAAGGTGACTGGCCCACCAAATGCTCTGATCTGGGCATCTTCCCAGTTAATATACTCTTGTGCTCGACGAATGATGTCGTCGAGCCTATGGCATCTTCTGCATTGGAGGTCATCCCATAACGGGGACCCCGTGCGGATGTCAGCCTGCAAGGCCATCAGCTACTAGCCGTCGTCGACCTTCTTGGTCCTTACAACTTCCTCCTTGAAGCGATTTGTGTTGGCCAAAGCGTTGACCTCAAAGCTCACCTTTAGAGCAGCCATGAATTGTTTTTGGATTAAAGACAACAATTGGTGCCACGAATGAATGGATCATGACTTGTGTTTCTTGAACCATTCATCTGTTGGTTCCGTCAAGGTTAACGGGAACACATGACACTTGGCGTCATTGGAGACGCGATGCACCGACATCAACCTATTGAACTTCAAAAGATGTTTGGTGGGATGCACTGACATAAGACATGATGGCAGGCATCTTAAAGCCTTGTGGTAATGGGGCTTCCACAATGTGAGGAGCACATGGCTCCCCACCCTCATCCTCTGAGTCAGAATCATGGCCCTGTTGTCGGGCCATTCTCAGCACTATCCTCTTCAAGCTCTAACTCTGCGCGGAGGGGATCACGGTCTTGGTTGGAACTTTGTGTCGGGTTATCTCTCTTACGGGCATTAAGATTGTCCCAGAGATCTATTTGGTCCTTCCTCTCGGGTTCGCGCCCAAGAGCCTTGTGTAATATCCCAAATTTGTGTAATCAGACATAGTGCCTTGATTAGTATGCCAAATAGCATAAATGAATATTATGTGTATTTTGTGATTATATATGTATGCTTATGTTAATTATGTGAGTTATATTATGATATGACTATGCTTGCATGTTTTAGTGTATTAAATATGCATGTGAACTCATTTCTTATTAGAAGGGTATTTTCGTAATTTTACCCCATTGAGGGTATATTTGTAAATATATGTGACTTGTGATTGAGACCACATTATTATGTGGATATATTTGGGTTACTCGGCCCAAGATGATCCTAGTGAGGAAGTTAGCAGAAAGGTCACAACAGAATTGAATATCTAGCTCAGGGTGAGCCTAGGGGTATTTTGGTGATTTTGTACATTACTGGGGCCTATCGGGTAATGGGAAATTGTTTGGTGATCATTTGGGAATATTAGAATTAATTGGGTAATATGATGTTAATTAAGGATTAGTGGGAAATGGTGGCAAAAGACCAAAATGCCCTTGGTTTTGTTAAAGGGGCATTATCTTGGGTGAGGGTAAATTGGTCATTTTGACCCTTAGGTTGAGTCATGTTAGCCAAAATATCAGCCCTCTAGCTCATTCATGTCTCTCTCCCTCTCTCTCTCTTGGTTACCTCTTTGGAGGGGTTTTAGGAGTTAAAACAACAAGTGAAGCAAGCTTGTTCTAGGAAAATCATTGTGGAATTTAGACTCTCTTAGGAAGATGAAGAGCTAGCAAGGATCAGCAGAGGTAGGAGGAAACTTCAAAATTCCATAGACAAGGTAAATTTTTTTAAGCTTTTCTTGAGTTTTTCCTAGTGTTATGGTGTTCTTGAGGAATGTTGGAGTGTGGTATGATGGTTGGAATTCTTGAAGTCTAGGAAGTTTAATTTGAGGTTTTGAGGTTATTAACATATTTGAATTGGTTTAGAGAGCTTTGGGGTGGCGTGTACATATGTATCCTGCTCGACCACCACGATCGAGGATTCAAAGAGGAACTAGGGTCAAACCTTAATTTTGCTGCTTAGGCCGGCATGTGTTGTAACCACCCTTTTGGATTGTAAATGACTTTTTTTTAAATGTTTATTTTGGGATCCCATGTATGAACTTAAACTTTTTAATGAAAGTAAATATTCCTTTGACAAAATTTTTTAACCCTAATCTGTTAATTACTTCTGGTTTCACATTTATGTCCAAAGGACTTGATTAGCAAGTCCAACACTATTTAAAATACACAGTGTAATGGTCTTGGCTACACAGGGTATTACACCTTGTTACCCCTACGAGCATTCAGGTCATCTCATGGGTCAATTTGACCTCAGAATGCACCACTGCCCTCGGGGTATGCTACTTTTGTTTCCCCGTCGGACTCAATATTTTCATTGTTAACCGAGATGCTAATGTCATGTTCTCAGTTAACGGAGATGTTTCGCTTGTTGGCTCCTTGGCCATTGTTCCTGTGGTGATGGCGAGGTGCTGAGGGGACACCACCTCCAGGCCTCATGTGATTCGTATTGGCGCGCCTGGGCAGAACGCCCTGGGCTCCACGGGCGCTGATGGCCTGGCAGTGTCTGCAGGCACATAGGCCTTTATCCTTACTAGTTGGCCTCAGGACTTGGTTGTAAGTGGGGGTCTGACGACCCTTATTTTTCTTAGGAGCAGGGTTGTCGTCGACCTTACCTTTGCCATGATATTGTGGCATAGGTGGGGCTCCAACTCCAACTGGCGGATCTCGTGCCACATCAGCCAGTTACTCGGGAAGCACACCGGCTGGGTTGACAAGTGGCACTCCAGCTGGGTGCACAGGTGACACACTAGTTGGCTGCCTAGCTGGTACTTTTCCATGGGGGTCCACTTGCAATCCTTGGGCTTCCAGATTAGCCCTCATGGCGTTAAGCGTCTCTTATAGGGCGGCGATATTACCCTCTTGGGTGTCAATTTTCTACTGCTGAGTGGCCACCTGGTCGTGGGGCGCCACCACTTCTGGTATCTCCTCCACGTCCATGGGTTGAGGATATTCCTCCTCATAATACTCGTCATCGCCTCCGTCATCTACACCATCGTATTCAACATTTTCATCACAGTCTTCCACCATCTCAAGAAGGTGCTACGGTGGTGGACGGCTGGTTTCTCCTCCCTCAATTCCGGCGGGAGAATCTTCATCGTCTAGTGTGTTTCTCCGAGTGCTCACCATAACTATGTTCTTCAAGCTTTCTTCAAGCTCTCAACGAAAGCACCAAAATGTTGACTGCCTTTTTCGCTATCAACCTAATTCGAGAGTTTACAAAAAATAATGGAAAAGAGCATAATGATTTTATGTGGTTTAGGATATAAAAGAGCCCTAGTCCACGAGTCTTTGTTATTTAGTGAGCTTGATGGTTATTTGAGCAAGCTTCAATGGTGGTTCTCAGGCAGCGTATATATTGCACTGAGTTACAGAGTTTCTCTCTCTAAAATCCAGACCCTATATAAGGAGAAACCCTAGTCCTATTTATAGAAGTCGGGGTTATTAATGTCAATCATGTATTATTAATACAAATTCCTTCATTATTTGGGTATTAATGTTGAATTAATACAAAAGTGGTTGCACTAAATAGAGATTACGGCCCAGGCGGATTGCACAGGGCCCATTGCAGAAACTTGTTTACTAGCTTTATTGGAAACATGCCTCTGCCAGTGCCAGGGTGTGGTGCATGTCTCTCCATGTGAGGTGGTGTAGTGGGAAATGGTGATTGATGAGTGTACGACTCGAAACCACTACTCGAGGCTCTCCAAAAGGTTGTTAGACGATCTTGTGGCTCATATTCGCAGTGACTGACACTTGGCAGTTCTTCTAAATCTCGATGAAAAAAATCCTAGACTTGGAGGACAACTAACTAAAGAAGGCACAAGGACCTCTAAAATGGTCCTCGAGACGTGGCCTCACCTGGAGACATCCGCGTCTGGCTGGTTCAGGGTACCTGGAGGAGTTCACAATTCGAGAACATCATGTCTTTTCTTGTCGTTAATTACTTCCTAATTGCCACGTGTCTTATGGTAAAAACACGGACAACAATCTCAATTATCGATCAATTTTTTTAATTATTTATAAATAAATATATTTTCAATTATCATAAGATATCCCAATCATACTTTCAAATAGAATAAATTTATCAGAATTACTTTAAATTTGAAAAACAACTCAAATATACATAATTAGATAATGTTCCATTTTAATTTGTTTATTTTTTTTATTCGTATTTTTATTTCGTTATTATTATATCTAAATAAATGTCTTTTAAATTATCATAAGATATCAAATCGTAATTTCAAATATAATAATTTTAGTATCATTATTTCGAAAAGCAAGTCAAATACACATAATTAGAAAACATCCTAATTTATTAATTTGCTTATTTATTTATTTTTAAACTAACTAATTCATATTCCGTAAAATATTCAAATAAACACAACTAGAAATTATCCCATTTTAATTTGTTTATTTTTTCATATTTTTTTCTTATTTTTAAATAAATATCTTTTAAATTATCATAAGATATCTAATCGTATTTTCAAATAGAATAATTTTATTATCATTTTTTAAATTTTGAAAAATAAGTCAAACAAACATAATTAGAAAATGTCTCATTTTAAATTTTTTGTTTATTTATTTTTTAACTAACTAATTTCTATTCCGTTAAATATTGGGAATATTTTATTAAAAAAATATATTAAACCAATAATCCGTTAGAAGCAAACTTTGTATATATAAATATATCCCTATATAAATGGTATTCTAGAAACCGGTAAAGCTTTTTTAAAAAAAAAAATCAAATGAAAACTATGAAAGATTAAGAAATGACTTTATCGGTGGGTTCTCCATGTCCAACTAGTACTACTCTTATTGTGGTTTACTTGAGATTAGAATGATTCTCCTCCTGCTGCTCATAGAGCTAGTTTAGTATAACTGTGTTGTGGGAAAAAGAATTTGTAGTGTGATGTAAAGCAACTGCAGTTATGTTGTGAGGAAAAACTACTTAGTGTTTGACAAATTATAAATTTTAAAGTGTTGTGAGTTGGAAAAATTGTATTAAAGTGTTTGGTAAACTATACATATGATTAGAGTGATGCTAAATATTAAAAGACTAAATTTACCCAATGAATTTCAATATAAATATTGTATTTATTTAAATATGTTAAAATTAAAATTATTTTCTTTTTTATTTTATTTTATTTTATTTTTCTAAAACATGAAATTGATATATGTATGACAAATTATAATTTAAAAATACTATGAGATGCAATAATAATATTATAATTTATAACAAACTCTATATTGAGATGGTTTGTTAATTTAAAATTACTAAAATAAAATATATTTAAAATTTAAATATTATTTATTTTATTATCTTATTAATTTATTTTAAATATTTTTATTTTGAGTAATATATAATAAAAAAGTAAATATATTTAGATGAAAAATACAGATACTCCAAAGTTGTTTCAAAAAGTTGTTTTTGGAAAAGCTAAGCTCTGAGTTGTGCCAGCTTTTGCTTTTAGCTGTAGCTTCTGCATAAAGTATTCAATAAGCTCATTTCATATAGTTTACCAAACACTTTTACTACACAACTTTTTTCAGAAAGCAGCTTTTAGCTTTTCTAAAAGTTGTCACAGATAGGCCCTTAGTGTGACATGGGCTACTAAAATTATATTTAAATTTGGGATATTTTTTTTGTATCAATAGTATAATTATTGATAATAATAGTTTTTTTTATTATTATTGTAATTTACTCATTATAGTTGTACATAAGTAAAAATATATATATATATATATCCAAACAAGTGTCATTAGTTATTAATTATGTTATTATTTTATTTTGTCAAAAAAAATCATTATTTAATGATTGTTTTTTTTCTTCGACATAAAAAAAATATTAGTGCCATGAATAATTAGGATTCAAATTTTTTATTGAAATAATTAATTTTAAATTAATTATTCATTCATTTTCATTCTTAAATATATTATTATATTTTTAATATAACACTTTTTTTCATAAAAAGTTTGTTACCTAAGCCTTATTGCCTCCTGCCAATCCTACATCTTTGTCTCGTTTAAGGGAGTTAATAATGTTTCTAGTTGGGACTGTTTTTGTGTCTACGCCCCTCCGAGTAGACCTCATCGAAAAAGGTTTTGGGACTCTCTCTGTTATTGTTAATGGGACTTCTAACCCTTGGGCTCTGCTTGGCAATCTTAATAGTGTTTTGGCCACCCATGAAAAAGAGGGGAAGATAAGTTTCTGGTTCTGAAGGTGCTGGCCATAGAAACTTCCTCCTGAATACAAGAGGTATTGACCTTGGTAGTGTCAGTGCTTTCTTTACTTGGTCCAACAAGCATGATTTTGTCCGTTTAGTTCAGGAACATATCGACTGAGTTATTGGAGGTCCTCAATGGATTGAATCATTCCCCAAAGCTGGTGTTAAGACTCTCCCTATTAAAGACTCTGATTATGCTCCCCTTGTTTTGGATTTATTCTTGAACAAAGATAAAATTTCTACACCCTTCAAGTTTCTTGATGTTTGGAGGCAGGACCCCGATTGCCATAGAGTAATTAAGTCAGCGTGGCAAAGATTTTACTTTTTGGATTGATGAGTCTTCAATTGGTACTGAAATTAGACAATACCAAATGTGCTCTTAAGAGGTGGGATCAAGAAGTTTTCAACTTCTGTATGGATAAATTGAAGATTCTTGATCAATTTCTTGTTGAGATTCAAAAAAGGCCTATGTCCCCAACCAATTTGGATCTTGAAGCTTCTATCCTCCTTGAAATGGAGGAGATTAACCGCAGGTAAGGGGAAATTTGGAGGCAAAGTCCAAGGAGCTATATGGATCAAATATGGGGATAGAAATTCCAAAAAATTTCATATTTCTACTCTAGTTAGACGTCACTGTAACCGTATTTGGTTGGTCACTCATGATGGGGAGAATTGGATTACAGGGATAAATGAGGTGGGTGACTACTTCTATTCGAATTTTGAGAATGAGTACAAATCTTCTAACCCTGTTATCCCACTAGATTTATCAAATTGCTTCAAGTGGTGATTTTCAGACAATGTTAATGATTCTATGGTGTAATTTCTGTTTTATGAGGAAATTCGTCAAGTGGTGTGGTCAATGCCTCAACTAAAATCACCTGGCCCAGATGGTATGCCAGCTAAGTTTTATAAGAAATGTTGGGATATTGTGGGGGTAGATTTGGTTGCTTCAGTTCAGGAATTCTTCTCAACTGGGAGGTTTGCAAAGTAAATCAATAGAACCTTTATGGTTCTTATTCCAAGAAACAGCCCAACCAAGAGCTTTATTGACTACCGACCAATCAGCCTCTATAATGTTTGCTACAAGGTCATCTCCAAGATTTTGGTCAATCATCTAAGAGGATCCTTGGATGAAATTATCTCTCCCTACCAAGCAACTTTTGTTCCAGGCAGATGGATCTCTTATAATTATTTAGCGGCTCATGAGATTATCCATACTATGAAGAGGAAAGAAGGTTTAAGTGGTCATGTTGGTGTCAAATTGGATGTGTCCAAGGCTTATGATAAATTGGAATGGGCCTTTGTTGACAGGGTCCTTGACGCCTTGGGTTTCAGTGAGCGTGTCAGGGCCCTCATAGGAAAATGTATTTGCTCTGCTTCTTATACAATCCTGTTAAATGGAGGTCCTCTCTGTGACTTCAAACCTTCTAGAGGGCTCCGTCAGGGCGATCTTCTATCTCCCTATTTATTCATTCTTTGTAGTGAGGTGTTGTCTAGACTTATTCTCAGAGAAGAGGCTCAAGGCAATCTTTCTGGGTTCAAGGTCTCCCTTAATGGACCCTCTATCTCTCATCTCCTTTATGCAGATAATGCTTTCTTGTTCTGCAAGGCTAAAAGGTCAGAAGTTGAGACCCTTCAAAAATGTATATCATAGTATTGCTCATGGTCGTGACAGATGCTTAACACAAACAAGTCTTCCCTGGTTTTCTCTGACAATACAAGGCAAATAAATAAAAATTATCACTTCTATATTGGGACTTAAACTGATGTAAGGCAATGAGAAATTCCTAGACAACCCTCTCTTTCTGTCTAAGAATAGGAGGCACTCCTTTAAGTTTGCCTTAGATCGGGTTCAAAAGAGGCTAGAGTGTTGGAGCAATAAGTTGTTATCCCAAGCAGGAAGGAAAACTCTCATTAAGTTGGTAGTCTCTAGCATTCATGTCTATTCGATGTATGTGTTTCTACTACCCTCGAGCTGCTACAATAAGTTGGATAGCATGGTGCGAAAATTCTGGTGGATTGGGAATAATCCTAAGGACAGATTCTTGGCCTTAACATGTTGGGACAATATTTTCAAACCAAAGTCGTGTTGAGGTTTGGGCATTAGACGGTTTGGTGATATGAAGAAAGCTTTGATCTTGAAGTTGGCTTGGTTACTTGCTTCAGATAAAAAATCCATCTGGGTTGACATTTTTAAGAACCGATACTTTAGGGGAGGCAGCTTCTAGACATCTTAGCTCTTGGGGTCAGCCTCTTATGTGGCTTGTGGGATTTGGAGCATGAGAGACTTGTTGAGCGTTGTCACAAGATTGGTACCGGCCATTAGATTGATGTGTGGAAGGCTCCTTGGGTGCCTTGGTTGGAACCCTCTCAACTAAGAGCTACCTTCAATCCTATCCTTGAGGTCAGATTCTCTGTCCATTCTCTCCTCTTGGATAATGGTCACTGGGATTTTGGGGTTCTTAACAGATGGTGGACTCCACAAGTTGCAAAATTGATTGTTGGTATTCCTGTCCTACCAGTGGGGCACTCATATAGGCTGTTTTGGAAGAGTGTGGACAACAGGAAATTTTCTACTAAGAGTGCTTATTTGGTAGTGATCAAGCATAATACTCTTAACCCAGATCCTTTTTTGAAGTTTCTATGGAGCAATAAATTCCATGAGCCATTAAATTTGTTCTCGTGGAAGGTGGCCAACAATGCCATCCCCTTTGGGAAAAGACTAGCAATGTTTTTCCCTTCCAACTCTATTTGTGTTCTTTGTGATGGTGCTCCCGATTCTATGCTTCACTGTTTCTTCCACTGCCCTTTTTCTTGCTGCTGTTTGGTTTGGTAGTCATTGGTGTCTCAGAACTGAAAGATTACAATTCTAATATGGGATGGACATACTTAAATGGATTATAATTTGTCCCCACCTTGCTCTTGAGAGCAATGTTAATAAGGCTTAGTTCACTTTGTTTGCTGCTTTGGTTGTCCATAATCTTTGTTTTTGCAGGAATAAATCTTTTCATCAGGGAGTTGTATATGATCCTAGAGGAATCTTCCTCAAGATTTCTAAGGACTCCCAAGACTATTCTTGGAACTAGATGGAAGCTGATTCTAAGCTCATTTCTATTAAATCTCCTTCTAGAGACGGAAAGCTTGACCCTATGCCTGACATTACTAGAATCTTTATTGATGCAGCATACAAAAACAATGAGGCCTGCTCGAGTATGGTGGTTAAAGATGGCTTTGGAAATCTGATTTTCATGAAGATCCTTTAGACTGCTGCATCTTCTGCTCTAGAAACGAAGGCTGAAGCTCTCATAATGGCCCTACAAGAATGTTTTCGCCAAAGATGGGACACTATTGTTATCTTTTCTGATTGTCTTATTTTAGTTAATAGTTTGAAGTCTAACATTATCTACAAGTGGAAGAGTGCTCATGTTTTCCTTACTATTTTATCTTTGATAAAGGAATTTAAGGTGTTTGTTTCTTGGATTCCTAGAAATAGAGTTCTTAGTCATGTCTTTTGGGTTGACTAATGCCCCAGCTGCTTTTATGAATTTGATGAACATAGTGTTCAAGGATTATTTGGACTAGTTTGTGATCGTCTTCATTGACGATATTTTGGTATATTCTCAGTCAGAGCCAAAATATGAGTAACATCTGAGGTTGGTTCTACAGAGATTGAGAGAACACAGATTGTTTGCAAAATTCAAGAAGTGTGAATCTGGTTATCTCAGGTAACTTTCCTTGGTCATATTGTTAGTAAGGACGGGATCAAGGTGGACCCATCCAAGATTGAGGCAGTCAGAGATTGGCCAAGGCCAAAGAATGCTTAAAAGGTTAGAAGTTTCCTTGGGTTGGCGGGTTATTACAGGCGTTTCATGGAAGGATTTTCAAAGATTGCCACTTCATTGACTGAACTGACATGCAAGAATCAAAAGTTTGTGTGGTCAAACAAGTGTGAGAATAACTTCCAGGAATTGAAGTAGAGGTTGATTACAGCTCTAGCTCTAAGTCTCCCATTAGATCAGGAGAAGCTTGTGATATACTGCGAAGCTTCACTTCAGGGTTTGGGCTGTGTTTGTATACAGTCAGGGAAGGTGATTGCTTATGCCTCACGCCAATTGAAATAGTATGAACAGAGATACCCCACTCATGATTTAGAGTTTCCAGCGGTGGTCTTGGCATTAAAGGTATGGAGACATTATCTTTATGGGGAGAAGTGTGAGATTTACACTGATCATAAGCGCCTGAAGTACTTTTTCACTCAGAAATATTTGAACATGAGACAAAGGTGTTGGCTAGAGTTAGTGAAGGATTATGATTGTGAGATCCTATATCACCTAGGAAAGGCCAACGTGGTAGCTGATGCCTTAAGCGGGAAGGGTCCGGGACATATTTTCAGTGCGAGATTGATATCAAGAAAGTTAGCAAATGATATGACCAGAGATGGCATAGAGTTGCTGGTAGGCCGGTTGGCCAACATTACGCTACAGTCTACACTGTTGGAAAGGATAAAGAAAGGTCAGTTGGGTGATCCACAAATGACGAAGATCAGAGAGGATGTCCTAGCCAGAGTGTCTAGGGACTATACAGTGTCAGATATAGGCTTGTTGAGATACAAAGGTTGGATATGTGTTCTGATGGATATTGTTATCAGACGGGAGATTCTGGATGAATCTCATACTACTCCTTACTCTTTGCATCCAGGCACCACGAAGATGTATCAAGATGTGAGATCGTTATATTGGTGGCCTGGGATGAAAAGGGGTGTGGCAGAATATGTGGCTAAGTGCTTGACATGTCAACAGATCAAGGCTGAGCATCAGAAACCAGCAGGGCTATTACAACCTCTGGACATCCCAGAGTGGAAATGGGAGGACATCACGATGGATTCCGTGGTGGGGTTACCCAGGACTGTGGGTCAACATGATTCGGTGTGGGTTATCGTGGATCGATACACCAAGTCAACTCACTTCTTACCAGTGAGGACAACTTATACAGTTGACCAGTACGCAGATTTCTATGTGAGAGAGATTGTGCGCCTTCATGTGGCACCGAGGTCGATCGTGTCAGATCTGGACCCCACATTCACTTTCAAGTTTTGGGGAAGTTTGAAGAGGTCCATGGGTACACAGTTGAAGTTCAATACTGCCTATTATCCACAAATAGATGGAAAATCTGAGAGGACGATCCAAATATTAGAAGACATGTTGAGAGCATGTGTGTTGGACTTTGGTGGGTCCTGGAGTAAGTATTTTCCTTTGATAGAATTTTCCTACAATAACAATTATCAATCGACCATTGCGGTGGCTCCTTATGAGATATTGTATGGTAGGAAATGTAGGTCTCCCATTCATTGGGATGAGACAGGAGAAATGAGATACTTGGGTCCTGAGGCAGTTCAAAGGACCAATGAGGCCATGGAGAAGATTAGATCTCAGATGCTCACTTCTCAAAGTAGACAAAAGAGTTATGCTGATCCCAAACGTAGGAACATGGAGTTCAAAGTGGGAGACTATATCTTCCTTAGAGTCTCACCATGGAAAGGGGTGAGAAGATTTGGGAAGAAGGGCAAGTTGAGCCCTAGATTTGTAGGTCCATTTGGGATCTTGGAGAGGATTGGTCAGGTGGCCTATAGGTTGGTCTTACCACTGACATTGTCGACCATGCATAATGTATTTCATATTTCAGATCTAATCTCTCCTACAAGGAACAGCCAATCCAGATACTAGACAGAAATGACAAGGTCCTGAGAAATAAAAATATATCTTTGGTTAAGGTATTGTGGAGGAACAACAAGGTCAAGGAAGCAACCTGGGAGCTATATTCAGATATGCAAAGCCAGTATCCCGAGCTATTCAGATAAAATTTCGAGGAAGAAATTTCTGTAAGGAGGGGATAGTTGTAACGTCCCAAATTCCTTAATATGGCTTAGTGCCTAGATTAAGAGGCCCGGAGGGAAATAATTGATTTAATGTGTTATTATGTTATTATATGCATGATTATGTGGGTTGTATTATTATATGGTTGTATTTGTATATTTATGTGCATGTATGTGATATATGGGTGAGACCATATAATTATGTGGATATATTTGAGTTATTCGGCATGAGACAATCCGAGGAAACAAGTTAGCGGTTTAGTCATAACAATGTTAATTATCGGGCCCGGGGTGAGCTTAGGGGTAAATTTGGTGTTTATTACATTACTGGGATTGAGCGGGTAATGGGAAATGATTTGGTAATAATTTGAGGATATTGGGAATGACAGGAATTGAGAGACGTTAATTATGATTAATGGGGTAGATGGTAAAGACAAGGTTTTCCTTGGGTGCCTTTGAGGGATTAGGTTGGCCTTAGGGGTATTTTAGTTATTTTAGGTTAAATGAGATAGGATTAACTAAAGGTTGGCTGTAGAAAGAACCAAGGAAAACAGAAACATGGCTTTCTCTCTCGATCACTTCCATTCTCTCTCTCGGTTTGATTGTTGAAGCTAAGCTAGAGGATTCAAGCTTAAGGTTTTGAGGCTTGAGGGTTTAGAATTGAGTTACAACAACTGAAGGGATTAAGATCACAGCTGAGGTAAAGAACTTTCAAACTCTATTTTTGGTTGGTTTTAGTTTATTTGAACTTGAGAGTTTTAGGTTGTGAATGGAGTATTTCGTGGTGTTGTGAGTGTTTCTAAGTTTGGATTTTATTTCTGGATTGGTGATGATGTGGTTTTGAGATTTGGTTTTGATATTAGGATTGTTTGGAAGTATTTTAGGTTGAGTTTGAATTGAAGAAAATGCAGGGGTGTTGGGTTCGCAGGGTCAAGTCGCGGCTATGTTCTAGGGCGTCGTGACCTGAGCGAACCCCAGAGCCTTGATGAGGTTCTATCTGCATGGCACACCGCGACCCTCAAGGGCGAGTCGCGCCCTGTCCCTGACACCCAGACAAGGGGGCTGTCTGTTGGATTAGCTTATACAGGATCTTTATTTATTTTAATATATATCTAATATGAAACAAATTAATATGAGATAGCCTAAAACATGTTTCTAAAATTGAATTCAAGAGAAACAAAGAATAGAATACTTACAGTATACGCAGCAGAATTAAAGACTCATTCCTTCAGTTTCTCTAACTCTTGTATCCTCTCTGTCGCAAAGTATTATCAAGAAACTGAACCGATCTTCTATTTTCTTCACAATCTTCCAATGTATCCTTAGAACCACCTAGACTAGTGTGGGCAATTCTCAACACATGAGATAGATATAGAGAGAAGAAGAGAAAATAACAAAGTGGCTTAGAAAAGGACTTGTGTTTAGAGAGAATCTAAAACTATCAGAAAATCTGACTTGTGACTTATCAAACTTATGTTTTGACTTCTCTCTAAGCACTCCTTTTATAGACTCAATTAGGCCATTTAATTTAATTAAAAAACTAATAAAATAATAGCCATTTTGAAGCCCTAGGTCGAAATTATGATGGGCTATAGGCCCGTGAAATTTCTCATTTGATTATAAGCTCATTGGACTTAAAATCAAGGCATGTATTATTTTCTATTGATTTAATTAATTAAATAATTATTTAAATCCTTTATCAAATTAATTATTTATAATTTGAAGCTTGATTTAAACTTATTTATTAATTTAGATACCAATTTATCTTAATTAATAAATCTGCTATAATTTCTCTTTTCTTCTCAAAATTACACAACTCTATGAAAATATCCAAAATTGACCTGGTCAACTTTGATAATTCTAATTAATGATTAAATCAATTAATTGAGACTATTCAGATGATTTTATCCAAGGTACAATGAGGACCATAGGCCTATGAAATCAAGCTCCAATAAGTTATCATAAATCTAACAAATAAAATTACTAACTTATTAATTCCTCATGACTCCACTATAGACTTGGAATTGCACTCTTGAATTCATAGAACGGTCTATAACAAATATAGATACGCTATTAATTATCCATTGTTACAACCATAATTGTCACTCAATCCTCTATAGACGTTCTACAATGAGATAGGACTAAAATACCGTTTTACCCCTCATTGTATTTTATCCTTAAAACACTTAGTTCCTTGTAAATGATCTTTCAATAACTAATTTAATTACTGAAATGAGATATCTATCATTTAACACCTTGAACCAAATAAAAGGAAACCATCGTTTCACTTCTTCATCAGAAGCTATAGATGTTCATATCTATGATTAACACTCCCACTCAATTATACTATCGAGTTCCCAAGATGTAAGTATGGGCTAGTCTGTAGGGTAAGCTGGTAACGAACAAGTAAAAAAACTCAAATAATACAATCAGTTAGAATACTAACCACTCAGAATTGAGATTGAATTGACCTATGGTCAACTATATGATATGACTAGCTAGAATAGATAATAACGGTATGTTTACTTATCTTATCAACTGTCAATATCGGTCCAGTCCGATGTAACAAATACATCCGATCTTATCTACTTTGCTAATGTTCTGGAAAAAACATAACACTGTAATGTGTAAGTAGATCATATCGTAGATTGGCAAGTCAGTGTAAATCCTGGGCACTGACTAATCTTAGGAATAACTTATTTTGAACATAAAATCATATTTATATTCCACTGTGATTACGTCACTATGAATAAGATTAGCTATATGCTCGGGATTTAATAGAATTTTATATTAAACAAATAATCATGAAAATAAAACATGTGAGCAAAGTGATTGACCAAGTCAAAAAATGATTTCTATTCTTTTATTGATAATGAAATGAGATTACAAAGAATTTGGGTTTTAATTAGGGCATAAAACCCCAACACTATCTGTCTGGGAGGCGCACCGCGACCCTTGGGAGCAGGTCATGGCCTGCCTATTCTTTTTGAGCCAATGTTGGTTTTAAGAGCGGGTTTTCAAACCTTAAGGCTCGGGTTCAAATCTACTACCCTGTTTGGTAGAATTCGAGGTCCCGCGGGCTAGGACTTGGTCCATGAATATTTTATTTCTCATTTTATTAATGGGATTTCATATTTGGTTATGATTAGGTTACCGCTAAGGGCCTAAGGTCAGGATCGTGCTCAAGGGTCATTCTTAACTTATTTTGCGCTCAAGCCTGAGGTAAGAAAACTGCACCCATTATGTGACATACATGATTATTGATGAAGCATGTTGATTGCTCTATATATGGATATCTGTTGCATTATGAATGCTTGGTTGCATTGTTTACTTGAGAAACACACTGACTTATCAATCAGAAACGACAATAGTGCTGAGCGCTGGTCGTGAATCTCTGACTTATCAATTAGGAACGGCAATAGTGTTGAGCGCTGGTTGTATGACATTGACTTGTGAGTGAAAAGCGGCAATGGCGCAACGAGCGCTGGTCGATATAATTAGATCTAATCAACAGAGCATTATACGCTCGTTTGACTCAATGGTCGAAGAAAACTAAAGCGCTTGGCTAGTCTGTGGCAAGTTACTCAGGGTTAGGGCTAAAGGCCTAGAGTGACTTGATAGTCACATGGCTAAGGCACAAGACCCCAGGATGACTTCACCGTCATCTATTCAGGGCACAGGACCCAAGAATGACTTCACAGTCATCTATTTAGGGCACATGACCCCAAGATGACTTCACCGTCATCTATTCAGGGCACAGGACCCCAAGATGACTTCACCATCATCTATTTAGGCCACATGACCCCATAATGATTTCAAGATCATTTATTAATTCTTGTATACATGCAGTAATAAGTTTTCTTGCCAAGCCTTGGCTCACGGGTGCTATGTGGTGCAAGTAAAGGGAAAGAAAAGCTTACCCAGCTGTGAGTGGAGAGCTTAGGTGGTGACGTGTACATATCCGGCCGCTTGACCACCACAATCAATGTGTTTCAGGGGAACTAGGGTTTAACCCTATTTTTGCTGCTTAGGTCGGCGGATTGTAACTTTTGAATTGTAATGACCATTTTGGATTGTAAATAACTTTGTAAGCACTATTATGGGATCCTATGTACAACTTAACGTTTTTAATAAAATATCAATTCCTTTTGACAAAAAATTTAACCCGAACCATTGATAACACTTAGATGCATGTTTATGGCCTAATGACTTATTTAGCGAGTTAGGCACTATTTAAAATACACAGTGTGACAGTCTTGGTTATCCAGGGCGTTACACTTTCTCAACTTTATTCTATCTTTTATTTTCGGATAAAAAAATGAATTGGAAGAAAAATGAAGACAGAATAATGGCAAGGCAACAACTACCAACACCGCCAATATGAGGAGATCTTTTCTAAATGTATGTCCCAAACTTCGTCATTAATTAGATCATGTAGTGTCAAATTTTTGTAGCAATATTATATTTGAGCACAATAAGAAAAACAAAAAACTCTTCCAATATATGTAGTAGAAGAAGCTATGCCAAATTTTAGATATAGGAAAAATAAACATAGTTTTCATATTTATGGGAAAATGTAATTATACAAAAAATATGGTAAGTTTTGAAAAAAAGTAATCTAAAATAAGATAATTCCATAAAATATAATATATTGATTACTATAAACCAAACAAAAAAGTTATTTCTCTCACAATCATTTTCTCATTTCCCCCTCTCCTTCCCCATTTGGTTCTCAATCCCCGCTGGCGAGGTGGACGCACCTCCGCCCCCTCGATCTAGTTCTTCTTCTTTTTCACATTTGATTATTTTCTTCTACACCTAAATGTAACCAGTTACCGTCATAATATGTTTAAGTTTTTTTGTCCAGGTCTGATTTTTTTTTAAACTGGTTAAGTAACCAGATAACATGACGACTAATTCTTTTTTTTTTTTCAATCTTATCTGTAACAAGTTATGATTACAGGTGGAAACAGGGCAGGTAAACCCCCACCCCATCCCCACGTATTCTGTGTTGGGGGAAGAGCAAGGAATCCCCATTGGGGCGAGGAATCCCCACGGGTACCCATATATTTAAAAGTGCAATAAAAAGGTAGATTACCTCAAATTAATATATATATATATATTACACTATATTAATAGCTCAAAGTATTAAATATTTTCCAAAATAAATTTAAAAATAAGTAAGAAGTTACTAATATGCTACAAAATCACATAAAGAAACATGTAAAATAAAAAAATAAAAAATCAATCTGGCCTCATTGGAGCGGGGAGTCCTATCCCCATCCCACCCTATTTAACATTCGGGGATAGAAAATAGCCCCTGTCTCCACCCCATTGCCCATTTTGGCAGGGAATCCCCGCCCTATTGGAGCGGATCCTCGCAGGGCCCTATCCCCGTAGGAAAAATTTCCATCTCTAGTTACGATAACATTCAGTTTAGATTTTTTTTTTCACACTTGGCTTAGTAACTAGGTATCATGGAGACTAGTTATTTTAGACTTAGTTGTAACTAATTACGAAACGATCAGTTTATATATTTTTTTTATATCTCATTTTATTTTTTCACATCTCGCAAAAGTAATCAGGTACCATCACCATTTTTTTTTCATATTTTTTTTTATTTTTTCAGACTTGGTTAAGCAATTATCATCACATTATTAAAAAATATATATATTATTTTGATAGTGGTAATATCGATATTACAAAAAAAGGGGAAAAGCCCGTAAACATGTGAAAAAAAAAACCAAACCATAAAAAATGCACAAAGTTGAAAACTTCATATTTATAAAACTTGATGAAAAAAAAACACATTTCATGTAATTTCCTCTACAATATATACCACACTAAAAGTACATCTTAATATTATTGTCTTCTTATTCTTTTTAAAATGTGATAACATCCAATAATTATATACATAAATAAATAAATAGGCAATGTATATATACAAGTCTTTAATTAGCTTTATTCTTCTTTATATATGTGGATACTTATCTTTGGTCTAGAGAATATCCACTTATTTTGAAAACTAAAAATATACTCCCTCATTTAAAAATAATATTTATTTATTTATTGTTAAATATTAATATATTGTGCGCTTTTATAGATTTTTGTAAATTTTGACACATATGTTGACTAAAGAAGAATTTGATGATAGACTAAGATCTGATGCAAAAATTTTGTCAAAAGTAAAGGATATGTTTTATCTTAATAAAATCAAAATAGATTATAAGTTTTTTTTTTATAATTCTTTATAAAAATGTATCAATATTCCTGTTTAGAAAAACAATCTCGTGCAGCTATGACTTTTATATATATATATATATATATTATACATTCTAATTAATAAATAGATTGAAAATTAATAACACAAGACCGACTAAATATTTTCTAAAGCTTAACCCTAATTAAGGTCTCTCTCGAGGTATACGGTACCTCACCAAAAATCGAGACCTTAATATCCGTCATTGAATAAAATTAAATTGAAGACTTTAGAGATTGAGTCCAATTTCCCTTATAATCGAACTGGCCTAAAATAACTTATTACACAATGAGTGGTAATCTAGAATAAGTACAGAAAATTAAAAAAAAAAATCAAATCACGGATTAAGATACTACCAGCTAGCTAGCTAGCTATGTAGACAAACAGTTAATTTATTACGTTACCTTGAAAAAAGATACCACTAACAGTTGGAATCTTAGCCCCCCATGAAAGTAGGGCTTATGTCATGGTGGAATATCTCAAAAGAAAAGAAGAAGAAGAAGATGATGAAGAAGAAAGAATATCTTAAAATGAGCAATTGAGTAATTGGGTCACATCAGTTCTCAAACTTTTTTGGTATGGTTCTTTCTCTATTAGGTTAGGACACACTTATATCATCTGTAAAAGCTATGCCTTCAAACATCCCTTAGATTACATCAGATCAGATCAGACCAGACCATCATCTAAATTCTCTCCCTCCCTCCTCGGTCTTTGGGTCGCCTACCACATCAGAGCACTTAACTTTGTTTTTTTTTTTACCTGACTCAGTGTTTAAGATCCCTTTAATTGGAAATGGGAATATTGTCACAATTAATTCTTTTTATGCATTTTATCATATGCTGCATTGACTACTACCACTCTACATTTACAATACAAGTACATATTCGTTATTTTAATTCATTTTCATCTTATCTTCCTCACTAATAATTCATGTTTATTCAAGTAGTTATTTAGAATGTCAATTGCAATTTTATATATTTAACCTATAGAGTAGAGAAATTGAAATTAACCATTAGATTTCAATTTGATGATGATATATAATTACACAAAAAAGAAAAGTATAATTTAATTATATCAATCAAAAGAAATTTGATTTAATTGTTATAATTTGAAGGTGTGAAAAAGGGAAAGAAAAAAAAAGTCTAGAATAGTAGGTAGGTAAGGTGAAAAGAGAGTAGAGTACAAATGATCGTTGGGAGTACACAATTTTGAAATTAATGCAATTAATAATTTGAAGGGGTTTCATTTCAATTAATTAAGAAAAATAAGGAGAGAAGAGAAAACAGTTTAAAACTCATATGATTAAATAGTTATCCCCATTATAAATTGGTTCTCATCAGCTGGTTGGTTAATCATTGTCAAAAAGGCAAGAAACATAGGGCATAAAATATTTATTGAGCAGGTCTTTGATACGATTGATTGGTCTTTGCTTTTTTGACTTGACAAAGTTTTTAACTTTTTAGCCATATAGAATCCTTTCCTTGTTTTGCTTTCGATATTAAATGTATAAATTATATATGAATATATCCATCATATATTACACATATGTCATTGTAATGTGCCGTTATTGGTAGAACCCCTTTTCATTTTGTGGTTGTTACATTTCTTTCTCAGTTTTCTCTCTCTCAGTACCTATATGAATTGAGGGGAATTCTTCAGTAGGAGTTTCACTTTAAGTACTACCGGTGGGACTCCCAATGTTCTTGACCCGTGAACAATTTTCAACACGATTTTTTTTAATGACTGTGTATATTGCAGCTATTTAGAGCATTCTGCAAATTTTCAGAAAATTCTGAATAGTTTACAATACCGAAAACTAAGTTCAAACATGTTGTTGCATGTGTGACTAATTTTTTTTATGCGCGTAGAAATCAAAATGTTTGAAACTAGTTTTCGGTACTGTAAACTATTCGGAATTTTCTGAAAATTTGCAGAATGCTCTAAATAGCTACAATATACACGGTCATAAAAAAAACCGCGCCAAAAACTGTTCACGGGTCGAAAAACACTGAGAGCCCCACTAGTAGGACTTAAAGTGAAACCCCCTATAAAAAAAATTGTTATATATTTATATATATATACACACACACACTCAATAATTAGTCTCCTAGCATCTATAGCTCCCCACCTTTCTTTTTCTTTTAGTTGTGATGATCATCAGAATTGTCGAAATGAAATTAAGGCAATCCAAATTAAATTTGACATCGTTTAAAAAGGATGTGAAATCATTAAAAAAATATAATAAAATATATGATAAAATGTTTTTTTTCCTCCAATTTTGGTATTTGTAGACTTTTACTCTTCAACTTTAGTATTTGTGCTTCTAAATGTGTTTAATTATCTTTATTTGAAATATAAATTTAGTTGAATTTTTGATTTAATTTAGTTAAAAAATTTAATCTAGTTTAGAAATATTAATTTATATTTATTTTTAAATTATATTTGGATTATTTTTTATATTTATTGTTTTTTTATTTATTGGAATTTATATAATTTAATATTTATAAATAAAGTTTTTACTAATTTTTAATTTTTTAAAATGATTTTATTTATTTTTTTCTAATTTAAATCAATTAATTAATAAAAATAATTTTAAAATATATTTTTAATTGTCACATCAGCAAACCGTTACTTTTTTTGGATGAAAAAAGCAAAAACTTACAAATATTATTGTTCGGAAGTATTTTTTCCTAACAAAAAAATTTAAAAGGTAAAAATCTATAAATACTATAGTTCTGAAAAAAAATATATTTTGTCTTAAAATAAAATAGGTGGTAATACAACCCAGAGATCTAAAATGTTATGTATATATAAGACAATTTTACAATAAAATATGGAAAAGTACAGTTTCTTGCTATAATTATATCATGGCATTTTTATACCATCGTCATCAGATATATACTCGTCGTGTGTACCGTCTACAGTGTACGTAGCATAATATCGCATTAGAAGGAAATTATACCCTACATAACATATATGTAGTTGCTGTACGTATTAAATTTATAACTTTTAAAATCTTGTTTTAAATTATTAATGGTCACAAATTTAACATTCTCTCTATAGTTTCATTAGTAATTAATTGAAACACACACGTGTACGTGTATGTATTACACTTCCAATATATATCCTACTTTATCTCTCTAAATACATCACCAAAACTCAATTTTTTCTATTTCACATCAAACTTTCACACATACATCACACATCAGAATCTCCATATATTTTTTTTGTATATCATTTAAATATTTTTATTTATTTCACACAAATATATGTTAATAATAAGTTATTGTTAAAAAAAAAACAGCATAATATGTGTTAGAGCAATGAACAGTACTCTCCAAATGTGGAGCAGACTACTATCTATTGCTGTAAAAAAATGTAAAATTACTCATTTGATAGAGAGCTATTTTACCTTTTTTGTTCTTGTTCTTGTTCTTTATATTTTAGAGAAGAGCTATTTTAGCTCTTATGATGAGAAATGTAGTTTTAAATATGAATTATTTTTAGAAAGTGGTAGTTTTAACGGTCAAAAGTAATGTTGAACCTAAACATGTCACAAATTTCAAATATGAATCTAGGATTGAATGATTTATATATTTATATATTGTAATTTGTAAGGAAGTGAAACGATAATTAGTGAAACTAAGTAAACACGTGAGGAAGGAATTCTTGGCCGACATATAGAAAGTGACCAAAATTTTAACAACTGTCTAATCGATGACAACCTCACCACCAGTTATAAATGTCGTTCCATCACCGGCAACATATTACTCCCTTGTGAGACTCCCTTTATTATTGTAGTAGTACTCCTCTATATATGTATACTCTTAATACACACCACATATTTCAAACTCATGAGAAATTACATTAATATCCACCCTATATAGCTAGCTAATAGTGCTAAAATATATATAAATATATATTTTTTTTGGGACCAGATGTCACTTATATATATATATATATAGTTGATCATGATTATCATAGTATGTGTATGTATATCTAGCTAAACTTATAGCTAAAGTCTAAAGATTATATATGGACCCCTCTCTTAATATATATGCATGGTTTATAGATTTTTATAGAGAGAGGGGGTCTAAACTATTTTTTAGAATTGTTGGCTCCATTTATGTAATTGCTTTGCGGCATTATATTTTCCTTAAACTAAACACCTGAAAAAAGGGTCCATTTATAAAGAGAGATGTTATCTTAAAAAAGAGTCCTGTTAAATATTGTTAAACCAGTCATTATTATTTATTTTATTTTTATTATTATTGAAAAAAAAAAGATAAAATCATGTCTGCCCATTTGAGGAAAGATATCCTATTTCAGCATTTTGACAAAATGTGAAAAATAATAATTATTTTTTCCACATGGTTAAAGCTTGCTATTTTTGTTAATTTCTAGTCATAGGTTTGGCTAGAATTAAAAGGAAATTAATAGATTTTTTCTTCCTCTTGCGGTTAGGTTTATATGAACCTTTGTCCTAAGAATCCTAGCCAGTAATAAAATATCCGAAAGATGCTTATTTTCTTTTACATATATAATTTATTTCCAATATCCTAAGTATATATTCTCTTGTTTGTAGTATAAATTTCCACTCCCCATGGAATGTGGATAAAAAAGAAAATTGTCGAATTTATATATATTAAAACTATTATTATAACTTTAAGTGTCCCTTTACACCAATGGAATTGGTCAGTTTCAATGACTTTTTCTAGTGTCGGCAAGTGGGAAAATCTATATATGAAGATCTTATCCAAACATGGGTATAGAAGTCCAATGGAAATACACCAACTAGGCATAAAAAGACAAGGAAACATTGAAGCAGCTATCTTCTATATCTAAATCTTGTTTCACATCAATGCATAAGCTTTTATTTAGTGTTTAAAATAAATAAATATTCTAATTCCATTTTTTTTTAACTTAAATTATAATTTCACACATGGTTATCATGGTTGCATTTCATTTTAAAGAAGAAGAAGAAGAAGAAGAATAACTAAGAAAAGTTTTCTTTAATTCTAAACATAATATTACTTTTACCCTTTTTACTAATAGTAAAAAAAGTAATTTTTTATTATACGAAGTCTATGCCTTTTGTGCTTCATGAATTTCATGACTCACATTTTTATTTTATTTATTTTGTTGATTACACGTCTGGCAAGCTATGTACGTTCGGTTAAGGATACAGAATTTCTGGTCAGAGATGACTTTGAAATTTGGTGACATTATCTGTAAAATATAATTATATCAAATTATTTAATCAAGTGAAATAAACACATATAATAGTTAAGACTGAGAGCCAGTTCTACTGACAGATATTACGAAAGTAAAAAAAAAAAGATCTAAAGTATAAAAACAATGTTTACTTTTACACCTCATATGTCTTTATTTTTTTGGGAAAAAAAATGAAAAGATCCGTAGCATGCACCTTTTTAACTTTTATTATTTCAATCACTTTTTCAAAAGAGAGTATTAATACAATAGAGATCATCATGAATCTTCCAATAAGTTTGATTAAAAAATAAAAAGATAAAAAGAAAACAAAAGCCCACTTTAAAACATTTCATTGCATTTGCATAGCCAAAGAATACGAGTCATACGACCAGAAAAAAAAAAAAGCTTCAAAAGAAGAAAAGCTAAGTCACAAAAAAAAAAAAGTTTGATTATTGACTCCTCTAGCAATAACATTAATTACCCGTTAATTCATCATATCCTCATATGTTTCGTCCAAGTGATTAAACCAAATAAATAAGTAAATATTGAAAAACATGTTTTGTTGCACAGAAAATTGGAGGTTTTTCTGACAATTTTATATATGAGGGGAAGTAGTGAGTGGTCACAGCTCATTTATCATTGTGTGGAAACATATAATAAGTAGATATAGATATATGTTATAAGGCAGGGTTTAACCGAAAAAAGAGAAAGGGAACAGGTGGCACGTGGTTTGTTTAATTTGAGACATTTATGAAGATTGTTGGCAGTGAGTCCACGTGTTGGGTGCTTTAACAGCAGGGCCTCTGATGAGTGAGAGAGAGAGAGAGAGACTTTGCCTTAATTTCTTAAGCTTCTTCTATGGTTCTGCCAATGATATATATCATCCATTTCATTTTTGTTACCTCAGTTTTCTTAGCTTCTTCTTCCCTTATCTCAACCCCCAACCACCTGTATAATATATATAGGATTATTTATTTTGTAACTTAATTTTTTTATATTATAGTGTACATTGTAATAATAAGAATTTTCTATAAATTTTAATTTTTTTTTGAATAATTTATAATGTTAAAATTAAAATTTAAATAGTTTGTTGTACGCGTGTTTATTTTGTTTTATATACCTATGTGGAAAAAATTATTTAAATTTTAATTTTAGTATCTTAAATTATTAAGAATTTTTTAAAAATTTGTGAAATATCTTTTATAACTATAATATACTTTAGTATATATAAAAAATGAGATTACAACTTATTATTATACCGAAAATAGAAAAAATTCTTATGAATAAAACTTTTTCAAATTCCTATCCATAAAAACTTCCTATATATAAATTTATATTGCTACACCCTCAACTCTACTTTACTTATTTTTTTATATATATAATATATTTTTATTTTATTTTGTGCAAACATTATGGATAATATTGAACGATAATTTAACTCACAAATTTAATTACCCAATTTGATAAAAAGTGGTATTTCGTTCTAATATAATTTTTGTTAAAGTAATTATAGTATAATTTTCAATATATCTATTGTGGTATAGAATCACTGAAATTATCTTGGAGATTTTAAGTTAATTTATCTATTTTGGTTCGTATAACTCTTCAATGGTATTTGGTTAGTCTATTTGGATTATCTCTATATTAGGTTTTTGAACTTTTCGCATTTGTACGGACCGAATCCGACTTAACTATTAATAAATTTTTTATTTGAAAAAATGTATATAAAATATAATGGTATTTAATTTTACCTACATAGTTTTTTTAGCCAAATTATAATAGTATGCTATACCCTTGCCCTTGTAACTCTCTTCTTCATATTATATTCAAGCTACTTCAAATGTAATACATGTATTTGATGTTAGAATTTCCTCTCCAGCTCTCAGAAGCTAACTAATTAACTGTAACATGCATTCAAAGAAAAATTTGGGAGTTAATTAATGTCTATTTCAAATTTATATATATTTGACTTTAATATGTATAATACAATTGTAGATTATCATATAACTTAGAACATCATATATTAAATAAAAACAAAGGCAGAATTAATAATATATATCTCTTTTTTATATATAAAAAAATATGTAGATAACGGAAATTTTTTATTTTTTTCTGTTAATTTTAACAGAATATTCTTATATTTAATGGTAGTTTGTAAACATGATTTAAATTTAAATAAAAATAAATAAATTAATTAATTAAAATAAAATATTTTTTTAGATATTTTATAATGATAATTATTTAAAAATAATAAAACCATACGTTTTATAACTTAAATAAAATTTAATTAAACTTAAATTTCACGAATTTGAATAATATCATATTAAATATATAATATAATATAATTTACTATCAACTAACGACAAACTTAAATTTTAAAATCCACATATGATATTATATTAAACATATAATATATAATATCTTGTTGTCACTGCCAAATTAAAAAAATAGAACAAACATAAACTTAAACAAAAATTAATTAAAATATAATATTTTTAAGATATTTTATGATAACTTAAATAATTGAATTATATTTATTTACCAATAATAAAGGCATACATATTATTTTTTTATTATCTTATAAATTTGTGTGATAATTTGTTTTTTATCAAGTGATTGGAGCTATTTTTCTTCATCAAATTCACCAAAGAACATTGTGAGTCACATTAGAAACTAAAAATAGTTGATGCATGTATACTACTGTCTACATTATGACTTTTTCTATTATTATTTTATTTCTATTATTAATTTTTTTAAATATTATTGTAATTTATATATATGTCATGTAGCCATATAAATATATATCTGTTGACCTTGATTTTGGGCAACTGACACGGAGTCAAAATACGCTTGACGTGGATGAATGCGTTGAAAAGAACGTGATGACGAAAATAATAAGAACACAATATTTTATAGTGGTTCGGCCCCACGGTAATAACCTACGTCCACTTGAATCATTATTGATATAAGATCCAAAGGGGTGATCAAAGAACTAGGGTTCAATGAGTTTCACTAACCTTTGAAGAAGAAAAATACAATTATTCTAGTGTAATCTCTCTTTTATCTTAAATGACCTTTTTTGCTCAAATGAAAAAGATCGACCCCTCTTCCCTGAGCCCTCCTCTTCTATTTATAAGATCAAGGAAGATTTACCTTTATTTGTTACAGATATTCTCTCCTAAATAGTCGGATACTCAGGAAATCATGGGAGATAATTTCGGAATTCATCTTAACTGCCTAAGATCTCCTTCGAGTATAATGCGCATACGACCAGGCTGGTCGTATGAAGAAACCGGTCGCGTGACACTGGGTGTCTTCCTGGTCGATAGTCGAACACAGATTATGCCAGATGTCAACCACGTGTAATTAATGCCTGTCAAGTCATTCACTTCTTGATTTTTGGGATAACAATATCTATGTCAATGTTGTGTTTAGATGTCATATATGTAGATACTATTGATATAAATATTTATTTATACTATAGAACTATAATTCATTCTATTATATATATTTAAAAAACAATGAATTAGATTTTATTAAAATTATAGATAATATTTACAATTTTAAAACTAAGTAAACGTGCATTGTACGTTACTAGGAATTCAGAAACACGAAATATTTTATATATAGTGATTTTACAAAAAAAATGTTGATATAGATGTTCAAAGAAATTATACATAATATAGTGCCCTCTAATACTGAAAATTTTATTATTCTAATTCCTATTAAAAAAAGTAGAGAATTCTGTATGTGATTAAATATTTTATTCTCATTACAGATTAGCACTTTAATTAAGAAAATTAAGATTCTTCTAATGATTTAGAATAAATGGATATATTATAATAGGAATTTGGGATTGTGTGTGTGTATATTAATCGAAAATGTGTGTTTTTTTTTTTGGCTGACGAAAATGTGTTTTTGGAAAATATAAATATATATATATATTTATAGATCAAATTAAATTAACATTAAAATTATTGAAAGAGTAATCTGATTGTGTGCGTTTGTAATGTTAACTGTGTAACGTATTTTATTACGTGACCCTTCCAAATTGAATGATCATGCATACAATATGGTGAAACTAACCATAATAAAACCACACGAGGGTTCTGTGACCTTAAATAGTGCCAAAGGTGGAGAAACGAACAAACGACAAATACTATTTAGTATCTACTACTTCAAGCATATCACTTCTCGTACCAATATTGCCATACCTAAAAATAATAATAATAAAAAAAATCTTTTAATACCAAATTTCTTACTTTCTCCAATAATGTCTCAACTTCACCCCCTATTTCCCATTTTTATCATTACCATCTTTTTACTTTACAAATTGTACCAACTTCTAAGGTTCAAGCTTCCCCCTGGTCCTTACCCCTGGCCAATCATAGGCAATCTTCCCATTAGCTTCAATAATCCAATAACGTTTCGGGGCTATTTCGAGCTAGCACAAGCTTACGGTCCAATCATATCGATTTGGCTAGGTTCGAACCTAAACGTCGTCGTTTCAAACTCACAACTGGCAAAGGAAGTGCTCAAAGATAATGATCAGAAATTAGCCAATCGACATAGGACTTGGCCATTGGCTAAGATTACCAAAGATGGTTCCGAGTTGATTTGGGCCGATTATGGGCCTCACTATATGAAAATGAGGAAGATTTGTACACTTGAGCTCTTCTCTTCTAGGAAGCTTGAGGAACTTAGACACATTAGGGAGGAGGAAGTTAGGTCCATGGTTAAGTCCATTTACAAAGAGTCCAATATTGTTAATGGGAAAAGTTTAGTGTTGAGGAAGTTTTTAGGGTCTGTGACCTTCAATTATTTAACAAGGCTAGTGTTTGGTAAGCGGTTTGAGAATGAAGAGGGTGAGCTAGATCAACAAGGATTAGAATTCAAAGCAATTGTGAGTAATGGAAATGAGTATGGGGCTTCAACTTTTCTACACATGGTTGAGAATATTTCGTGGCTTAAGTGGGTGTTTTTGCTTCCAAACAAAGGATTCTCTCAACATTTGGCTCGTAGGGACAAACTTATCCGAGATATAATAGAAGATCATAAGAAAAACAAGGTTAAGGATGGCGATAGCGATGCCTCCAAACAAGATTTTATTGATGTGTTACTTTGTCTAGAAGATAAGTACGAACTTAGTGAGGATACCATAATGGGACTACTATGGGACATGGTTACTGCCGGAATGGACACAATTGCAATCTCAGTTGAGTGGGCTATGGCCCAATTGGTCAAAAATCCAAGAGTCCAAAAGAAGGCCCAAGAAGAGCTGGACCGTGTAATTGGGCAGGACCGCACCTTGAACGAATCTGATTTTCCTAACCTTTCATACTTGCAGTGTGTGGCCAAGGAGGCACTAAGGCTGCACCCTCCAACTCCACTCATGCTACCCCACAAAGCTAGTGACAATGTGAAGGTTGGTGGCTACGACATCCCTAGAGGAACCAGTGTACATGTGAATGTTTGGGCCATGGGACGCGATCCAGATGTGTGGGTCGACCCACTAGAGTTCCGGCCCGAGAGGTTTGTGGGGGAGAATGTGGACGCAAAGGGCCATGATTTTCGGTTACTACCTTTCGGGGCCGGGAGGCGCATTTGCCCGGCGGCTCAACTCGGCACCAACTTGATTACATCAATGCTGGGCCAGCTTTTGCACCATTTCTACTGGACCCAGCCCAAAGGGATACTTGGGGAGTTTGACATGTCTGAGGCCCCGGGGTTGGTCACTTACATGCGTACCCCTTTGCAAGCTGTGCCTACAATTAGGTTCTCAAGACAATTGTACAAGAATGTGGTTTAGCGCACACAGTGGCTTTTAGATTTTAGTCTTGTCAAGTTGTGCTTTTTAACATTATTAGGGAATCAAGCTCTCTTTTTGAGGGTACACTTTGTTTTCTTTTTACTTTCTTTGCCTATAATTCTCAATTAACTCTTGCATCACAATTTCATTTCATACTGACAAAGTCATCTAATTGAAGTCGCCTATGATTATTGATAATATACTCCCATTATTAGCCAATAGCCAACAAAGGAAAACTAAATTCAACAATATATATATATATAAGATATTATTTATATATGATGTTCAAAAACACGCAATTAGAAGTACCCATAATTTATTTGATCCCATATCTTTTAGAGTTTGATTTAATCATACAAATAACTTAACAAAAGTGAGCACCGTCACTCAAACCAAATGTTTGAAAACCAAAAGAAAAATCATATGATTACAAGTTTTTGGATTGTTTTAGTTCTTGAGGGCATAATGAGTTATGTGAATCACATCTTGAGGATTAGAAGGTGGATGGCTTTTATTTCTCATTCTCAATTGTTGGTACTCCTTGAATAAAAACCCTCTATACTTTGGTGACTCGCCGATCTCTTGAGTGAATTTGGGCAGTGGTTCAACCCATTTGTCTCCATGCAAGTTATAGAAAAATGCAAATGAGTGTCGGCATCTTCCCTTTGTTCTCACCACTCTGTGTGTTGCGCTCTTCAATTTGTTGTTGCTTATCACCTTCACTTTACCACCAAAAACATCATTAATTGATTCCTTCAACATCGCATTATATATATCTCTTCTATATATATATATAAATAAAAGGTCGGTAGATAAAGAAATTTTTTTGTTTTAATAATTTTTTATATTTTTCTGTTAACTTTAACGGAATATTTTTTAGATTTAACATAATATTCTTAAAATTAACAGTAGATTATAAACATAACTTAAACTTAGATAGAATTAAATAAATAAATAATTAAACATATTAAAATAAGATATTTTTTTAGATATTTTACAATGATAATTATTTAAAAATAATAAAACCATACATTTTATAACTTAAATAAAATTTAATTAAACTTAAACTTTACATATTTGAATAATATCATATTAAATATATAATATAATATAATATAATATACTATCATCTAAAGAAAAAATTAAATTAAAATCAATGTATAATATTAATATTATATTAAACATATAATATATAATCTCTTATTGTCACTGCCAAATTAAAAAACTAGAAAAAATATAAACTTAAACAAAATTTAATTAATTAATTAAAATATGATATTTTAAAGATATTTTATGATAATTTAAATAATTGAATCATATTTATTTAAAAATAATAAAAACATACATATCTTTTTTTTTTATTTTATAAATTTGTATGATAGTTTATTTTTTATCAAGTGATTGTAGCTCTTTTTCTTCATCAAATTCACCAAAGAATATTGTGAGATATATTATAAACTAAAAATGGTTGATGCATGTATACTACTGTTTACACTATGACTTTTTCTATTGTTATTTTATTTCTATTATTAATTTCTTTTTAAATATTATTGTAATTTATATATATATGTCATGCAGCCATGTAAATATATATATGTGAATGTTGTGTTTATGTGTCATATATGTAAAGATTATTGATGTAAATATTTATATATACTATTGTTGGGCCAAAAATGTTCGGGCCAAAATGTTTTTCCACTTTAGGTAAATTGAAACAGATCGTTTTGACCCTGCAGAAGCTTCAACGTCAGAAGCCATGAGTCAGAGGCGGTATGCGCCTCTGACCTCTGCATATTTAATTGATCCAAATGTATTTTGGAGGGAAATTCAGTTATTCCTCCCACCAATCAGGGATTCAGCCTAGCTAACTAACCACCTCACATTCTTGTTCTATAAATACTGAGCTCTTATTCAGATGAAGCGATGGAAAATCTGACTTAGGCATCGGAGTGTCTTTCTTACAGGTACCCTCGACAGTTCAACAATCGGCAAAGTTATCTTCATCACCGGAGAAGGACCGGAGAATCAGAATTCGTCGACAAGTACCTCCAGATATAGAAAGGCAAAGTTGTTGCATCAACAAATTGGCGCTGTCTGTGGGAATCAACAAATTGGCGCTGTCTGTAGGAATCAGGGGGGCGAAGCTTGGCACACAAAGCACTCACAACAGGGTATGGCCATACATGATGACAGAAGCGTGTGACTATGCAAATAAATGTGACAAATGCCAGTGATTTGCACCCACCATCCATCTACCTGCTCAAGTTCTACATTCCACTATAGCGCCTTGGCCTTTTGCAAAGTGGGGGATGGACGTAGTAGGAGAACTGCCCAAAGCTGCTGGAGGAAAGTGGTACGCTTTGTTAGCCACCGATTACTTCACTAAATGGGTCGTAGTAGAGGCCTACGCCACAGCCAGCAAAACAGACACCATGAGCTTCATATGGAAACACATCATCTGCCAATTTGGGATACCATGGGAAACAGTCATGGAAAACGGAACCCTGTTCCAAAACGCCAAGGTACAGGAGCTGTGTGACACATACAAGATAAAATTGAGTTTTGCTTCTGTCACCTACCCCCAAGGCAACGCCCAAGCAGAGGCCTCCAAAAAAGTCATTTTTGCCAACATCAAGAATAACTTGGAAGATAAAAAAGGCGCATAGGTAGAAGAGTTACCGAAGGTGCTATGGGCATACAGAACGACAAAACGGTCCTCTACAGGCGAGTCTCCTTACACCATGGTGTATGGAACAGAAGCCATCATCCTAACAAAAGTGGGCCTGCCGACGCTTCGGACGAAAATAGCTTCTGATTTGACCACAAATGGCATGCAGTTACCACACAACCTCGACCTCCTGGATGAGTTACGCACAACAGCACAAATAAGACATGAAAAATACCAAAAGGCAGCAGAACGCTATTACAATAAGAGGGTCCACCCACGCACGTTTAAGAAGGGAGACTGGGTACCCAAAGAAGCTGGTGCCGAACTGGGACGGACCCTTTGAAGTCACAGAAGCGCTAGGGCGAGGGTCTTATACTCTTAAAAACATACGTAGTGGAAAAAATGTACCTCGTACTTGGAATTCGATGTCTTTGAAACAATATTATTGTTGATAGTTGTACTCTATAATTCGAAAGTAATAAAACAACTTTCCTTTCTTACATTACTCTAAGATATTTTACATAGTCAACTTTTGCTGACATAATTCTGGATGAGGAATCTTTCTTGACGTACCATAAACCGAGCACGCATGTGACAACTATCAATTTATTTTCTCTGCACTAAGAGTTACTAGTCAATACATATTTTAATATACCCTTACCTACCCATATGAGAAACAACATTATTCACGTGCACTAAGCTCTACCTACCACTTCCGCTATAAATAGCGACCATCGGGTCCCTTGTGAATATAAGTTTTTCATCCATTTAAAATTTGGCTGAAATACAGCAAGATTTAAAAGTCATGTTTGTTAGAATGTGGAAAGTAGTGCATGGTAAGAAGCATGAGGTTCCATCTCAAAACCAATTGGACACTTCAAACACGCAAGATACATACAAAGGCATGTTGCCTTTGCCACTCCACTCGATCTCTTGCCAACAACATTTAGGGTTTCACCTAAAGGCATTCTAATATGACTTGACTAAACTAATGGGGAACTAAGGCCGGCCATTTCGCAGTCTAATCTGGCCTGACTACACGAATTTGGCTGACCATCCAGGGTATACTTCGCCATCTACCCTGCCCTCTTACTTTGCTGTGCCCATAGAGGAGCTCTGTCAGGTCCAGTAAATAGAGGAACCACGCCATGCAGTTTAATTTGCCCTGACTACTGCAACAGAACCATCAGACACCCCACTTCGGTTTTGCCTCCGTACACAGTAACTGGTTTGGAAATCCAAGGCTAGGAGGAACTTTTCCCGCAGTCGCACCCACATCCTACACGACGTCTGCTTCTGTTGGGTTTGGGAGCCTACCCAAGCAAGTCGTGCCAAATACGCCTCGGTATGGGTGCTCTGGAAAGATGTCTGATCCCGGGTTCTGCCTCCCCCAGCTCTGCTTGGATGCCCAGCCTCCCATGCTGCGTTCTGCGTCCGAGGTAAACCACACCACTCCCTCTGGCACATGGTAAAGCATCTACCTTGCTTTTTCATGCACCAAAGGGGACGACTTAGTTCTAATAAGAGAGCAACACGACTCTATCAAGGAAAGAAGGTTAAATGCAAAACAAATAACAGACTTCATAAGCACAAAATTGTCACGATTGTGATCTTCAGCAGATGCTAAGTAAGAAACTACCTATGCACTCGACTCCCACAACAATAAATGCGAGTAATCAGTGTCAATTTTGTAAATAAGAAAATCAGCATTGTTTACAAAATATGTTATATTAAATATTAATTCACAGTTGTTTACACAATATGACTTTATTTACTATATTCCCCCTTGAGATACAAATAACATAATCTACGAAATACACGTCTTGGGAGTATCTAATCCTATTCAATACGATGCGTATACTTTGCCATCACACTCTCTAGCTTCGGATGACCTAATCCATAACGCTCGTATGATATGTAATACGGGATTCCACTTCTCACTAACTCATTCAACGCCCACATCGAGTACAGCCACTGCGGCTTATCAAAGATCCGCCTAAAAAACGGCACATTTACCCAATTACGATGTTTACCTGAAACAGAAATGTCATCAACACCAACCAACCGCCTCAACATTATGCCAAATCACTCACGCAACACTTAACTGGGCATTCTCTCCCACCATTTGTGCAGGCTCTTATTGTATCTCACAAGCAACTGCCTAAAGGGTCTATGAAGCCTCTTATCAGAATACGTCAATTGACCCTCACCTGCTACAATATTTTAATTATTATAGCATCAAGACAAACACATTCACTAACAACCAGGCAAAGAACATGAAAGAATATTAGTAAGTTGTATTAATAACTTGCACATTACATATACAATTGTCCAAGCAGTAACAAACAAAGAAGGCTAAACATGCATATACAAGCATAAAAAAACTGTGTCGATCATTCTATGGCACCTATTTCACCAACTGACCTTGCCTCTGTCACTAGAGCAGGCTCCACCACCATCTGTTCGGCAGCCTCTGCCATGGCAACAGAGGACACCTGCCCTACGATATCACCTTCTTCGACAGTCTCCCTGCTTGCAGTATAAATTGAGCCTAAGGTGTCGCCCTTCAGCTTCAATTTTTCAAGATGTTGTGCTGGGTAGGTGATTTGCAGATCCCTGAGTTCATTAAGATATTGATCAACATTGTATTCTCCAACTTTCACATCGATGCTTTTATAGTACATCTCCAGTTTAGCCCATTTCTCCTCTGGAGTCTGCTTCTTATTATGCAGTGTAAGTCTAGGTATTTTGCAGTGTCCACTTCGGCAATCCTCACGAACTTGCGTTCGGTGATCTCACGATCCCGGATGCGCTGCCTCGTGGTTTCTACTGCAACCTCTTTTGCCTTCTTAAATACAAACTAGTCAACTAATCAACACATGCAACCCAACACTCAACCATAATATCGTCATACCAATATATAAAGCATATACCTTAGCCATCTCCTTTAATTGTCTCTCGGTTTTAGTGATGGCCTCCTTTTTCTCATTCAACTTATTTTTGAACTGGAGTTCTACCTCTAGATTCTGCTTTTGTGCATCTGCAGCGTTCATTTCCAACCCCCTACTTTTTTCTGCAGCTCTTTATTCTCCTTCTCTAATATCTCTTTATCTGTCTACAAGGACACTACATCTTCCTGCAAATCATTTGTCATATTATCTAATTTCTCCATTCGGGCTTCATGCTGGGCGCAGAACTAGCTCTTCTCCATCCATTTGTTCGTCATGGCCACTAGGTCAGCTTTCAGTTTGTCACGCTCCAGCTCTAGCCTAACCGACCCAACTAGCTTCTCCTCCGTGGCCACCACTTTCTCTTTTACCTCTGCTAGCTGGGCTTCTAACATCTTTATGGGCTCCACGACCACATCACGGTTCGCTTCGGCCATCCTTCTCCCCACACACTCCTCCTCAAGCATGGCCGCCTACTCAACCATCTTAGCATTGTTCTGAACAGCCGCTGCATACTCCCTTCTAGCAGCAGAAGAACATACATAGCTCTGCAAAACATTAACTACACTTTTTACACATCAAACATGACAGACACCACACAATACTCACTATACTACATACATGATACTCATGCTCATATTACACAAACTTACCATCCATATGTGGTCAGACACTTGTTGAAGCAAGTCACCTTAACCACTTAACGACCCAACAACTTCAGCAGGGAGATGTGGTCTACTGATGCGCAGAATCTCCTCCATCACCTCCGTTGGCGCAGAAGACACATATTCCAGCAAACCCCCTACTCTATCATTTGCTTCTCTCCCTGCTATCGCAACAACAGAAGCAACGGGGGAAACCGGTTCCTCGCCTCTCGCTAACGATGACACCATAATACTATCAGATGTCAAAGCAGTTGTTTATATTCCAGAAAGATGTGGCATGGAGGGACGAACAAGCAGCCCTTCTCCCACATCGTCACCCAAGTCACTTGGCAAGTACACTAGCGTCTGTACTGCAGAAGATGTCAGTTGTTCTAGAAAGGCACTAGGCGAATCAAAATTACTTGTACCCTCTGGGGATACAATGATGACCTCCCCCAAAGGAGTCCCAAAAGCTGCAGGAGATGTCACGCGAACATCAACACCCAAGTTATGGCCACCTGCGGCCTCGGTAGCTCCTGATTTTTGACGTACAGGAAGAGTCTCCGAAGTGATGATTTGTCCTGCATCGACTGGTCAAGAAGGACTGCTCATAGATCCGGAGCCACCCCCGAAGGCAGCTTCTAAGAGATGATTCTTACGGGAGGCAGAAGAAGGGCGTCTCCCCTCTGACCCTTGCCTATGGCCAGTGTCAGACCCCCCAGCTAAGGCAGAGGCAGAGGACAACGCCTTTGCTGATCTCGCACGTGCTAGGAGATCTCACCTCTACTGGCAAGTCATCATGCACCCCAGTAACAGTCACTGCCTCTGACGACTTGACCGTTGCAGAAGGCAGAGCCGTAGAGGGCACAATGCTTTTTGGGCCATCCCCTAGCGAGGACCCTAGTGCAGAGGAAGAAGAGGATGACGGAGGTAGAGAATCAATGGGGGCATGCCCCAAAGGCATCTTGGGTAAGGTCAGAGCCTGCCCAAGTGGTAACTTCCCTGGCGCAAGCTTGGGGATTGTCAGAGAAGAACCTCTAGCGGCAGAAGCAGAACCTCTTGAAATCCAAAGCTTGGACGAAATGCATTTTCCATCGTCCGAGTCTTCATCAGAGGATTCCTCTCAAGACTTCCTCTTTCCCAGGGTGTCCTTTGGCAGAGGCAACTGTTGGAGAGGTTGGATCTGCAGAGCATCAGAAGGCGTGGAGGACTGCCCGTGTATACGAGAAGCCCTACGTGCCAAAGCATATTTGTCAGGTGACAATTCTGTGGCAGGAGCTAAGTTAGAGCCATCTCTCTTCTTGCTCTCAGGGATCTCTTGTTGCTTGGCACATGCGGCAAAGGTCTCGGAGCACGCCCTCTCATACTCAGTCTTTGATAATGACAGAGTCGAAGAAGCAGGGGGGGACCTTTTTAAGAACACTCCCAACTGCTTCGCACACGTAGCCGTGATCTTGGCAAGGGACATGTCGCCCTTCTGTGTCCCAACCCACATAGCACCAAGATCAGTTCGATCCATGAAACAGAGCCAAGTCATGATTTGCATACAGTAAGGGTTAATTACCCCTCTGGTGCTAATGGTGTTTTCCTTGGACTCATGAAGGAGTCCTTTCTCTGTCAGTAGGTTTTGTCTCTCAGGACTCATGCTGACCTGAGGCCACGCGAAATCTGGAACATAAAATAAAATGGCAACGCATAGCTTAAGATCAATGGACAATCATTTAAACGCAATATGCTTACACGAAGGAAGAGAAAGAACAAAGTAAAGACATAACTCACCTTTTATAAAAACCCTGGCGAGGGGGAAAATTTCTCGAGGTAGAAATTCAGGGTACCATGCTCCTCCAACTGCAAAGAAATATTTGTCCCAATTCCTATGGGAGCTATCGAAATTAGTAAAGATTGTTCGATCTTTTTTGGGGGAAAGGTAGAAGGTCTTCCAGGGCTTGCCTTCTATCGCTTTGTTCGTCGATTTAATGAAACATGCATAGATGTCATCCGACTGAATTTCAACATTCTTGAGAGCTCCGATCATCTGAGCCCCAACTATGGATTGAATAGCATTCAGGAGAAATTGAGAAATGTGAGCTCCAGAATTTGAAATTATCTGCACTAGCAAAGCGGGAAGAGGAAATTGGAGCCATTCTATGTGCCTCAAGCTCATGATGATCTCGCTGGGCTTGATGACATCCTTAAATCGCCATTCTCTCTCAGCTCAAAATCTGTGAGCATTCAGACTGTGATGTTGTATGGAATGTCAAACGATTTGCGTATGCGATCGTACGTAGCTTTGTACCCTTTGCGATCCATAGGCTCAGGAGACGAACGTGAAGACATGATTAGGAGAATTGGGAGATTGGTTACGAGAATGGAAGGGCGGTCGATCTTAGGGTTTTTCTTCTGAGTTTTTCTTTGGAAAGGCTGAAATGAAGTTTGAAAATTTTGAAATGAAGTTATTTGAACTGAACCAACAAAATGGGAAACGAAATGCCTTAATCGAGTGCAATACTCGGTAAATGTGCATGCATTGAATTCTGAATAATGCATGTCAGGGGTCTATGTGATTATGCGCCTGCAGCCTGCCTCGATTAACGGGAAGTGACGGCTTTGGGCAAAATTTTTGGTGTTGAAGAGGCAGCCCAAGGTTCGAGTGAATAGGTGTGCCTCATCCGTTCGAAGCTTGGGACGGGGGGCATCTGTTGGGCCCAAAATGTTGTTCAACTTTAGGTAAATTAAAACGGATCGTTTTGACCCTGTAGAAGCTTCAACGTTAGAAGCCATGAGTCAGAGGCGGTTTGCGCCTCTGACCTCTGCATATTTAATTGATCCAAATGTATTTTGGAGGGAAATTCAGTTATTCCTCCCACCAATCAAGGAATCAGCCTAACTAACTAACCACCTCACATTTTTTTTCTATAAATACTGAGCTCTTATTCAGATGAAGTGATAGAAAATTTGACTTAGGCATCAGAGTGTCTTTCTTACAGGTACCCCCGACGGTTCAACAATCGGCAAAGTTATCTTCATCATCGGAGAAGGACCGGAGAATCAGAATTCGTCGGCAAGTACCTCCAGATATAGAAAGACAAACTTGTTGCATCAACAACTATAAAACTATAATTCATTATATTAATTAATTATATATATATTTTTTAAAAACAGCAAACCATTTTTATTAAAATTATACATAATGTTTACAACTTTAAAACTAAACAAACGTGAGCTTCTACGTAGTATATATATACATGCCTTGAAAACAACTTCCTTTGGTTTTGCAAACAACTATAGGTTTCTTCTGAAAAAAAAAAAACTCATGCACATACATATGTATAGTAAACATCATTTCTTGAATGATTTTATCCTTATAAAATAACCCTTAATTCAAGCCACCAATGAGAGACATGGAGATAAAGGTGAAGGTCTTATGCTCGACCTAATATCTGTTTGTTATATTTATATATTGTTTTTGCAGAAATAACCCTTAATTCAAGCCACCAATGAGAGACATGGAGATAAAGGTGAAGGTCTTATGCTCGACCTAATATCTGTTTGTTATATTTATATATTGTTTTTGCAGACACTAAAAAACAAATATCACCTACCTAATTGCATGTAGGTGATAAGTATTCTTTTTCTTTTTTTTATAGAAGATAACTATTCTTGTTTACTAAAATTTAGAATGGAAAAAGATAGGCTCCACATGTCATAAGAGAGAAAATGAAGGCAATTAATCTCCTAGAAAATGATATTTTCTTTCTTTAATAATTCATTTTTCTACTTTGATTAAAGTATAGTTTGTCTGTTTGTTTCATGCCTTACCACATGAAATGTTAGAGATTAATTACCTGGATTACATCGCCTATGTTGACCACTATTGTGCCTTGAGTGGGAAAAACTGGAATCCATTCCTTGTCCTTGAAAACCTCAAGGCCTCCAACCTCATCTTGGAACACAAAAGTAATACAATTTCCATCTTCATGTTCTGAAATTCCATTGTTCTGGCTTTCCGTAGCCGGAAAGTAACGAAGCGCCGCCATGAAATCCCAGCTCCGATCATCATTATACTCCTTGAGGAAATCGGGAGGCAGTCCTAAACACTCGTTCAAGATGCTCTCCAAAAGTAAACCAATCGCACTTAACTTCATGAATATCTCTTCCAACACTTTCCTAGCAATGAAAAATTAATGAATACTCACTTCAAATTGTACAATTCATAGTACAGAAATTTAATAAATAGAAAAATGAATCAAAGTAATGAATGAGAGAGAAAGAAAAGATACCTAAAGTGAGGTGGGTTTGGTGGATAGACATTAAAATCTGTGTGCGGAGGGAACATTAAGAAGTACTCGTTCTTATCTAGAGAGTGCTGTGGCTGCTTGCTGTAACCGGCTGGAAGAGGTGCACCGGAACCAGGACTAGATTTGAGCTTTTCTTCATCTGTGTACCCAAAATATTCCTTGGACAGATCAAGGGCTTGACCCATCAATCCAAGTGGTACCCCATGATTGCTGATTTGAAAGAAACCATATTCCGAGCAAGCTTGCCTTATAGTCTCAATGGCCTTCTTCTTTTCGTCCTCATGAGTACTTGCTTCTTTGAAGAATGGAGAGAGATCTATAGTTGGAATAGTTGACTCCATTTCAAATGTACTTTTGTTTTTCTTCTCTTTTCATCGATGACTATTGCTAATCGGCAAGCACCCTATGACGTGTCTTCTGACATGCCACCCGATTGTTAAATCTTTATTTTTATTTTGTCTTCTATTATTTTAAAACCATATTAAGAGGGTTTTTATTATGAGAAATGCTATATAACCCGGTGGAATTTTAAGTACACTTGCTCATATTAAAACTTGCCACATCTTAATAAGTCTGACATTTAATAAGTTTAGTTTTAGTTGATTTAAAACAAAAAATAAAAGAACAAATATTATTTAATATTAAAAAGTATACATTTAATATAAAAAGTTAAATTTTGCTGTCTTCGTCCATTTCAAACTTTGGAAATTTAAAACAAATATAATAAAGTCCCATTTTTTATTCCCTATTCGTCCTCTCCCCTAAGATGGTGGAACCTCGTATTTCTCTCTTACTCATTTTATTCACTCACGGTAGACCACCACCATCACCTCTATCATGCCAGCTAACGATGACCACTACCACCACCATTTTCACGCCATCGCCGATGAACCCCGAAAGCCACGACCACCACCACAACTTCCGCCTCGCCACTACAATGGGTTTCACGCCACTTCGTCCACCATTGATGCCGATGTAGAGCTCAGTTGATGAAGATGATACGGGATCTGAACTTCCTTCACCAAGAGGAGGACAAAGCAGCATGGGAATCCAAATCTGAGTGAGCGATGGAATCCAATAAGGTCCAGTGAGGGCGGCAGAGGTGTCTGCCGTGAGATTGAGAGAAATGACTCTTCGAGAGAGTATGTGGCAGGTAAAGCCATACCAGCGGCAAAGGTGGTCGAAGGAGGATTGGTCTCACTTCCAGGATGCTAGAATATTGAAAGGATCGACGGTTATGGAACTTTTGAAGTGGAGAGGCAATGCATGACTTTGCAAAATACAGTGATATTGAGAATATATATGTATATATATATATACACATGTATACATATATATATTTATATGTATGTCATTTTGTTAGAATTATTGTTATGGACTAATATAATCATAGACATTATTCCATAATCACAACCATTAACTAAAGTGCCTACGAATAGTTAAAGACCATAATGGGATGGTTAGTATTAATCTAATTGCATATGAGGTACATGGTAGCACCCTAAAGACTATAGGCTGACCCATTAAACCATAGTGCACCATATATAATAATATAAGCCCAATAGGCCCAATATACCCCTTAGGGTAAGAAGGCATACGAGACATATATATAGAACATATATGTTGTTGGGTGAAGATAAGTATGTGGTATTGTGGTAAGGGTTTGCTATCCATTGGTTTCCTCTTGCATTTTGCACTTGTTTTTTGTAGGTGAATTGAAGATTGTTAAGGGAGGAAATGGCTCAAGAAGGGATTGACAATATGGGAGGTATGCTCTCTAGATTCTAAATCAATGCTCTAAATAAAATGTGTTATTGGATTGTTGCATGAGCATATAATGTTGTTTTGAATCTGATTTATGGATTTAATGCTCATAATATTGTTTACAATCTATCAATTGGTATCATGAGCAAGGTCATTTGTGTTTTAGGGCTTGATTTTAGACAAAAAAACCCATTTTTTCACAAAATTTTTGAAATCATGATATATTAATGAGGGAAATCGGGTTTGATAATGTGTGTTGGGTTTTAACAATGTTTTTTGGCAAAAATTTCGTGTTTATTGCTATGAAACCGAGCTTTTCATAGAGCTCAAAAATGGTGGAAACCCATTTCGAGTTTCATGCTTGTTCTGACGTTTTGGATGGATATGAGGACAATGGAGATGCTAGGGTGGTCGGCGACGGTGAGAGGAAGAAAACCCACGTTACAGTTGTAATGACCCAACTATTCTAGACTCTTGGACCATTAACAAAACTATACATACAAATTCTTACTAAAACTTACATTTGCGAAAATACCATAATTTTATTAGAAAACTTATAGAAATAAGAGTTACTTACATAAATACCAAGAAGGATATGGGATCCCATTGTTTGAAAAAACAAAAAAACATAACATGATTTAAAAATAAAGGGGTTACATAGTAAGTGCGGAAAATACATATAAAGACCATAAGTAAACGACTACATCCTCGAAATCGAACTCTCGACTCCTTGAATCTGTTCATCACCGATACACATTCTCTAAGCGTCCACGAATCTTACCGCCTCTAAAGCTATTTTCCTGCACATAAAACAAAAAGGAATGAGCCTAATGCCCAGCAAGGAAAATCTAACACATAGTCATAAACATAAATTTCATAAAAAACATAAAGACATAACATAACACTTATTACATACACATACTATAATGGCCATTATTACTTGGGGTCCCATAGACTAAACAAGTCATATGACCATGAGATTAGTGGGGTCCTACTAGCTAAGTAGGTCATATGCCCATAATCTATTGGGGTCTTGTTAGTCATATGGGTCATATGCCCAAGCCTAAATACATACATACATATCATAACACATTTAATAACATAAAACATAAGATAACATATAGAACATATAACATATGCATTTCTATCCTATTTTCCTTACCAAAGTTATCGGGATATGTGGACAGTGCTGGGACTTTGGAACACTCCTAATAATTATTATGAAAAAGAGTGAGTCTAATGAAGAAAAGGAGATGAAAAGGAATGGGAAGACTAAACCATTGAGAAACATACTTACCAAAACTTATGTGCTCAAGAACTTAGATTTCCTAACCAAAATAAAGATTAAGGTTAGAGGTTAAGTAGAAGACTATGAGAACTTAAAAGAACAAATACATAATTGAACTAGAGTTTTGGGTTACCTTAAAGACTTGTAAGACCAATCTACACCACAAACCGAAATACTATAGAACCTTACTTCCCAAAGTGTTTGATAAGTTTATGAGGATCAAGCTTATGATTTCCCCAAACCAGGTGTTTACACTCTCACACTCACTTAGCACTTGCTGCCTCTGAACTTAGAGAAAAAGATGAATAATGGCTGGGTACTAGGTCTTATTTATAGAGTTTAGGAATGAAAGGATCTTAATTTCACTTGAATAAAAATAATGGCTTTTTAGGTGAAAATAATTTGAATAATCGTTCAGCAGAGGCTGAAGACTCGTTCAAAAAGATGCTGGACTTATCAAGAGGTTGAATGGCTGAATGGAAAAAGAATTCAAAAACTTTCAAAACATACTGAAGGAGGCGATATATCGCCCCCTGTAGGCGATATATCGCCTGGGCCAGTATGCCTGAGGCATTCGTGCATCGTCTCGTGTTTTCCGTATCTACGTGCTGCGATATATCGCCCCCTATAGCTGCGATATATCTGCACACGCTAATTAATTAAACACGAAATTACACATTTTTAGCTAAGTTTGAATGGAGTAAACAGCCTTGACTAAGCCCTCAACGTATTCAAAGCTGCTGACTGACCTTGTAGCATTCAAACTTTACTCCTTATTAAATTTAATCCTCAAAAATACTTAATCCTTAATCACCCATTCATGACATGTGCTTAAAATCCTATTGGTCCTCATCTAAACCTTATAGTATAATAAATATTATCCTTAATATCAGTCATATAATCAAACCTTAGGTTAAAGTTAATATTCTTAAACTATAGGTTAAACTTAGAAAATCTATAAGTACTACTATGAGTGTCCAAATAATTCCCGGTCTGAACCAAAAATCCACAGTTACAAAGATAATACTATACATACTATAATACTACTAAATAATTAGCTAAGTAAAGTTCTTGGACTCTACACAGTGGCCAAAATGGTGGCCGGAGAAGGTAGTTCCAGTCGAGTCGGACCCGTTGGCCGAACCGGGTCGAACGCGACCCGGATGCCCAATTTTCAGAGGTCAGGGACGACGAAAAACGACACGTCGTTTTGCCTCTGTCAGGCAAAAACGACATGTCGTTTAAGGGGAAAAGAATGCGTCGTTTTGGCTATAAAACGACATGTAGTTTGGATATAAAACGACATGTTGTTTTTAAAAAACTACATGTCATTTTCCCAAAAACTACATGTCGTATGGGCTTATTTTTTTTTTTTTAAAAAAAGACCTATTTTTAGGCGCGTGGGGGTGCGTGGGAGGTCCATTTTGGGCAATTTTTCACCATTTCACTCAACTTTTAATACCCTATTTTATATATGTTTATGCACAAGATTAGTCCATGAATTTTATTCATAATTGTATTTGTATTTAATCTTTTGTGGCATGAATCTTATTATATATTGTCAAAAATTATTGTTTATTTTCTTGCCTGTCGTAAGAATAAGCATGTGAATTGTTTAGTAAAGAGGAACATTTAAATAATTATTTATTTAAATTTTGTGTTTTTTCCTCCAAAATTACATTAAGATCTATATAAGTAATTAATTATCCTATCGATAATAATTGCTTGGTAAGGATGCTTAATATGGTGAAGAAAATTTATTAAACATTATGAATCACAATTTATCTACCCTTTCGATAGTAAATTAATGTATTTGATTTTAATGTTTAATAGATTGTTCTTACCTGTGTATGAGTTCTATTTTGTGTGTTTGTCTAAGAACTCTAGCATACATAATGATCATTTGTTATTTTGCGATCATATATTGATGAGAAAAGAGCACAAATGACATGGTTTATCATAACATGTATTTAATAGTTATTGCTCTTGTTTCTCATTCAGCTGTAAGCATTCCGAGATTCTCTGCCGTCTTGACACTGAATGCAACCAACCTCAAGCAGTGGATTGAAAATATCACGATGAACTTGACCTTCATGAAAATGGACTTGGCCTTGAGAATTGATGAACCATCTAAGCCTGCTGATGATGCTACTGAGAAGGATAAGAAAATTTACGAGGACTGGGAACACTCCAATCGTTGTTGCTTGATGCTTATGAGATATCACATGGACGAATCCATTCGTGATAGTATTCCCAAGTCTGAAAATGCAAAGGATTTTCTTACTGCCATTAAGGAAAAGTATAAGAAATTCTCAAAGAATGAGAAGAATGAACACTTGAACATGCTACATCACACTATTTATGATGGTTCAGGTGACATTAGGGCTCACATTGACAAGCTCATCGACCACTATCATAAACTTAAGGCCATGGATATGGACCTTGGTGAGGATTACATGGTGTGGTTGGTGATGGAGAACATTCCATCTCAGTTTGATTCAATCAGATCAAGCTACAATGCTCAGAAGGAGCAATGGACTGTTGGGGAGATGTCTGCTATTCTTGCCAAGGAAGAGGAGGACATGAGAAAAGGTAGGGCAAGAAGCATCTCTATGGTCATAAATCCTAACAATCTGAATAAGAGAAAGTTCACTTCCAATAACTCTGGTAACCAAAAATCTCTCAAGAAAAGGACTCTTAGTCCTAAGGTGAATGGACAGTCAAGCTCATCCTCTAATGGTCATAAGAATGAGTTTTTCAAAGGGAAGTGCAACTTTTGCCAGAATTTTGGGCACAAGAAAGCTGATTGTCGAAAGCTAAAAGCTCACCTAGAGAAGAAAGGTAACTGTCTTGTGATGGTTTGTTTAGAATCCAATATTATTGATGTGCCCTCAAATTATTGGTGGTTAGATATTGGAGCCACAATTCATGTTACGAATTCCTTGCAGGCAGTGACAAGTCGAAGAAGACCGAGTAGTTTGGATTAGAATGTGTACATGGGAGACGATACAAAAGTCCAAATCAATTTTTTGGGGACAGTTAGATTACAGTTGGATACATGACATTTTTTGGAGTTACAAGATGTTGCTTACATACCCTCTTTTAGGAGGAATTTGATTTCTGTATCTATTTTGGATGAGCTAGGTTATAGTTTTCTTTTTGGAACTAGAAAACTCACTTTGTATCGTGACTCTCTTTTGGTTGGAAATGGAACTTTATGTGGAAATTTATATAAACTTGATTTGCATGATGTTGCTTCTGTTTCTTCTACTTCTTGTCTTAATGCTGTTGTAGGCTCTAAACGTGCAAGATTAGATTTGAAATCTTCTATGTTGTGGCACAAACGTTTAGGTCATATCTCTAAAGACAGAATGGAAAGATTGATCAAAGATGGGGTACTTCAAGATCTGAATTTATTAGATTTCACTGCCTGCGTTGATTGTATTAAAGGAAAGTTAGCTGCCAAGGTTAGAAAGAGCAAATAAGACAGGTGCACAGATGTATTGGAGCTTATTCATACTGATATTTGTGGGCCTTTTGTTCCGCCTGCTATGGGTGGTTATAAATACTTTATCACCTTCATTGATGACTTTTCCCGGTATGGCCATGTTGAGCTCATTCGTGACAAATCTGAATCTTTGGATGCTTTTAAGATTTTCAAGACGAATGTTGAGCTTCAAAAGGGAAAAATGATCAAAGCTATCAACTCTGATAGAGGTGGAGAGTATTATGGACGATATGATGAAAATGGAAGGAACCCTGGGCCTTTTGCCAAATACTTATAGGAATGTGGTATTGATGCAAGATATACAATGCCAGGGACACCCCAACAGAATGGAATCGGTGAAAGGAGAAATCGCACTCTTCTTGACATGATACGATGTATGTTGATTCATTCTAGTTTGCCAGAATTTTTATGGGGTGAGGCATTGAGGACTGCTGCTTATATCTTGAATCAAGTGCCTAGTAAGTCTGTTCCAAAGACACCAAACGAGTTGTGGTCGGGCAGGAAACCGAGTTTGCGTCATTTTCATGTTTGGGGTTGCAAAGCAGAAGTGAGGCCCTACAATCCACAATCTAAGAAACTTGATCCGAAGACCATTAGTGGTTATTTTGTAGGCTACACCATTGGATCAAGGGGTTCCAGATTTTATTGCCATCTCATACCACCAGGGTTATAGAATCAGATAGGGCTGTCTATTTTGAGGATGAATTTGGTTCAAGTCAAGGGTCAAGAGAAATTGTTTTAAGGAAAGAACGCCTTTTTGTCCCTGTACCTGTCGCTTCCGCTCCTATTGATGACCCTGTGATTGAACAGATTCCGGTAGAACCTCATGATGAACCTCAAAATCAAGAACAAGGTGAAAATATTGATATTGGGGATGATGAAGCTATGGTGAGAAGATCACAGAGAACTCGCAGGCCTGCTATTCCTGATGACTACCTTGTCTATTTGCAAGAACATGAGTTTGATGTGGGAGATAATTTTGAGCCAGACACTTATCAAGAAGCCATGAGTAGTCCTAAATCTGTGTTTTGGATGGATGCAATGAAAGAAGAATTGAGTTCTATGTCACAAAATGAAGTTTGGGAGTTGGTTGAACTACCCAAAGGTTGCAGACCCATTGGATGCAAATGGGTGTATAAGATCGAACGTGACTCGAATGAGTAAGTGGAAAGGTATAAGGCTAGGCTAGGCTAGTGGCTAAAGGCTATAGCCAGAGAGAAGGTATTGATTTCAAAGAAACCTTTTCACCTGTTTCTACCAAAGATTCTTTGCGAATCATTATGGCTATAGTTGCTCATTTTGATCTAGATTTCAATCAAATGGATGTGAGGACCGCCTTCTTGAATGGAGATTTATTTGAAGATGTTTACATGACTCAACCTATTGGTTTTGAGAAGTTTGGCAAAGAACACATGGTTTGCAAGCTCAAAAAGTCTATCTATGGGCTTAAACAAGCATCAAGGCAGTGGTATCTCAAGTTCGATATGATTGTCATTGCAAATGGCTTCAAGGAGAATGTAGTAGATCAATGTATATACATGAAGGTCAGTGGGAGAAGCTTTATTTTTCTAGTATTGTATGTTGACGACATCCTGCTTGCATCTAATAATTCTGATCTGTTGTTTGAGACAAAACAACTTTTTTTTAGCCATTTTGATATGAAGGATCTTGGTGAGGCTTCCTATGTGCTTGGGATTCAGATTCTTCGGGATAGGGCTAATGGTATTCTTCGTTTGTCTCAGAAGACTTACATTGATCGAATCTTGAAAAGATTCAATATGCATGCATGTTCTCCTGGGAAGGCACCAATAGTGAAGGGTGACAAGTTCTCAAAGGCTCAATGTCCACAAAATGATAAAGAAAGAGATGAAATGAAAGTCATTCCTTATGCATCATTGATTGGTAGCTTGATGTATGCTCAAGTATGCACACGCCCTGATATTGCTTTTGTTGTCGGCGTGTTGGGTAAATACTTGAGTGATCCTGGTCTTAGCCATTGGAAAGCGGCTAAGAAAGTCATGAGGTATCTTTAGGGTACTAAGGATCTTATGTTGACTTACCAGCGAGTTGACACTCTTGATATAGTTGGGTTCAGTGACGCCGATTATGCAAGATACGTGGATGATAAAAAGTCCACTTCAGGCTACATTTATATAATGGCTGAAGGAGCTGTTTCATGGAAAAGTGTCAAGCAGACACTCACAGCTTCTTCTACGATGGAGGCAGAATATATAGCGTGTTATGAGGCTACTTGTCAAGCAATATGGCTGCGAAATTTCATTTCGGCATTGAATGTTGTAGACTCTATTTCGAGGCCGCTGAAATTGTATTGTGACAAATCCGCAGCAGTAGCTTTCTCTAAGAACACTAGGAGTACTTCTCTCTCAAAGCATATTGATATAAAGTACTATTTTGTTAAAGAGAAAGTCCCTGAGTCCCTCATTTCTATTGAGTACACGCCTACCACTAGCATGTTAGCAAACCCACTAACGAAAGGCTTACCTATATGTGTGTTTTTAGAACACGTTGCCCGAATGGGATTGTCATGAGCCTAGCTTGTTGAGCTCAGTGGGAGTTTTGTTATTTATGTATTGAACATGCTAGTATTTTGTATGGATTGCTTATAGCTTGTGTTTTATTCTGAACATGCATAATGATAATTGAAGCCACTTCTTCTTGTTGCTATTACGTATATATGTTTATATATGTATATATTATTATTCATCGAAGTGATAGGTACAAAAGGAGATGAATGCGCATAGTCTCAATCTATCGTACCCCATGCATGTTTGGTTTGATAGTTAATGGTTGTTATGATATTTAAATGTCTACAGGGCCAAGTCATATGTAATATTTGTATCCTATCGGTATAATATTATGTATGATTTATTTGATTTCCATATATGTGTTAGACAATATTATGGTGGTTTGATTATATTGTCCAAGTGGGAGAATGTTAGAATTATTGTTATGGACTAATATAATCATAGACATTATTCCATAATCACAACCATTAACTAAAGTACCTACGAATAGTTAAAGATCATAATGAGATGGTTAATATTAATCTAATTGCATTTGAGGCACATGGTAGCACCCTAAAGACTATAGGCTAGCCCATTAAACCATAGTGCACCATATCTAATAATATAAGCCCAATAGGCCCAATATACCCCTTAGGGTAAGAAGGCATACGAGACATATATATAAAACATATATGTTGTTGGGTGAAGATAAGTATGTGGTATTGTGGTAAGGGTTTGCTATCCATTGGTTTCCTCTTGCATTTTGCACTTGTTTTTTGTAGGTGAATTGAAGATTGTTAAGGGAGGAAATGGCTCAAGAAGAGATTGGCAATATGGGAGGTATGCTCTCTAGATTCTAAATCAATGCTCTAAATAAAATGTGTTCTTGGATTGTTGCATGAGCATATAATGTTGTTTTGAATCTGATTTATGGATTTAATGCTCATAATATTGTTTACAATCTATCAATAAGAAATATTGTGAAAATGATACTTTGTAAAAGTTTTAGTTTCTTTACTTTTCCGGCAAGCCAAAATCCATGTATAATCCCTTTGTTTAAAAATGAATAGATAAAAAAAAATAGAAAGTAAAGGCGGTAAAGGATTTGAGAAAAAATGAATGAAGGAGAATGAGCCACACAAAAATTGTAAAGGAAGACAAATACAGTCAGGTAGAGGAAAAAAGCAAAGTTGAATTTTTTCTATTAAAGTTTGTTATAGTTGTATACTTTTTAAGCAATATTAAAATAATATTTATTCTTTTATTATTTTTTTATTTTTTAAGTCAATAAAATCTAAACTTAATAAATATCAGACCTTTTAAGATGTGACAAGTTTTAATATGAACAAGTGTCTTGCAACATGAGTTCGGGAAAAAATTCCATCGGTTATATAACATTTCTCTTTTATTATTTCTTTGAAAAAAAAGGATTATTACTTTGTCAGAGTCCAACATTTTTTTTCTTCTTATTCAAGTAAATAGATTCTATCAAATAATTATAGAGAGAGTCACCAATCATTAATTTTTTGCATGACCCTTCTGGGCTAAGCTTATTTTAAGCTGCTCTTAAATTAAAAAAAAATCAAAATTTTTGTCTTTTGACGTAGTAGGATGTTCTCTCTGTTTTGAGAGCTTTGTTTGTTCTGTTCCTTTGTAAGTTGGTTGTATTATTCATGGCCTTGAGTAGGAATTCGGTGGGGGAGTTGGAAGAACGGTGTGCTATTATTAGTTTGGAAGATGAGGAGAATGGAGGATTATCGTATGAGAATGTTGAGGAGGAGGATGCAATTGACGTATGATGGTACCTGGTCGGTAGATTCCTGAATGCATGTCTGATAGATTTCCAGGCAATGCAACATATGATTGCATCTTTGTGGAAGCCTGGGAAATGGATGTACATCAAAGAAGTATACCAAAAACTGTATCTATTTCAATTTTATCATGAGATTGATATTGAATGGGCTATATATGGGAGTCCTTAGACTTTTGAAAGAAAACGATCGATCATAGCGAGGCTGCAACCAGGGGACAATCTGAGAGCAATTACGTTGAATAGACTGATATGTGGATGCAGGTATACAACCACTACAACAAAAAAAGTCATTTGCGTCAGTTTATAACTACCACAATTGAGTTTTTGCATCGGTTTAATATGTGATACAATTGCCCATGACGCAAACTAGAGTGTCATTTGCATCAGTGGGGCATTGCCACAAACTGACATTTGTGGCAGTGTCCCACTGACGCAAATTCTAGGCGTTTGTGTCAGTGGGGCATTGCCATAAATCTGGCATTTGTGGCAGTGCCTCACTGACGCAAATGACACTCTGGTTTGCGTCAGTGGGGCACTGCCACAAATGTTAAAAATGAGTATTTTTGTGTTAGTTGGGCACTGTCACATAAAGTATTAACCAGAGAAATTGCAAATGTTTATGCCAATTTCCCTCGCCTATTTTGATAAAAAAAAATCAGCATCAGAAACAGAAAAACAGTAGCAGAAACAGAAAAACAGCAGTATGAACAGAAAAACAACAATATAAATTTTTTTAAACATTTATCTAGAGTTAACATTTGTGATCAAAACTATAAAAGTAATTCAGATATCAAAATTAATATATGTACTCTTGTGTTCTAAATTTCTAAGTGTTAAACCTACTTAAACTAAAATTTCCTCACCAACTTGCTCATTTGCTAATTGAGATACGCCATAATTTTTTTCCACTCATCCTGTATCTCATTGATTTCGTCAGCCGAATATGGACTCGTATTCGTAAACTAATTAGAAAATATTTAAAATAATAAGTTAGAAATCATCCAAATAAAATTATGAACGATAGTTTAAATGAAAATTAAAAAGTAAAATAATACCTCATTTTTCAAGTAGGCCTTCGGTCTAGGCTGTGAAATCAAGTCTCTAGCAAATTTCATAATGTAAAAGTCACACTCGGTTGGCCCAGTCTGGTTTTGACACTATTACAACATAGTTATCCAAATTTAATTATTATATTTAGTGAGTTATTATAATAGAAATATGTCAAAAAGTTGAATACGATAAGTAATATAATTTACTTACATTAGGAACACAAACTTTTAGATTGATTGACTCTTTTAGTCTTTGGTGTGTATCATATTGATCCAACGCCCTGCACACAATATTAATATTTACCCATATATGAGTTTGAAATAAAATCATAAATTAATTAAGTAATATGAAAAACTTACATGATAATTATCTCATTGATTTCCGGACGAAAATGTGAGTTTACAGGATCCAAAAAAATCACCGAATGACTGTGTGGCTGAATTAATACTAACATCCAATGAAAGCTACAATAAAAAAACTTGTGTAAGATATTTATCAATAAACAAAATATATGAATATAAAATTAAGTTGAATTACTTGTTGTTCCAAGGACAAATTAGAAACTGTGTCTCTAGCTCCATCTGTAGAAACCGATCGAAGAGATTTTTAGAACGCACTTCATTGGTTCCTGCATTAGTCGACACTAAAGCGGGATGCATGAAAGTGTACATGTGGTTCAATCCCTTCGTTTGCACCAAATTATTGAGGAAGCTACATATGATTAAAAAAGTTAATAAACTATTAAATTTCAAGTTAAACTAAATAAACTAAAAGATTATAAACACCATTGTACCTCATATATATTGTTAGCTCAATCTGTCCAATCATCTCATAGTTGCAAAAGTGGAGGATATCATCTTTCCCTAACAGAGCGATAGTTTGGAATCCAAATACCCTTTCAATAAATTGGAATTTCTACCACGCAGTCAACTTTCCATTTATCAATAAACTTCACCAAACACTTCAATATTCTTGTGATAAGCACTTCTGTAGGCTCCTGTGTCAATGCCTCTATTCTTTTCTTTGATTGTCTTGGTTGTTGAGTAGAGGGCGCAAGTGGCTCTTTCGTTTGTTGATTAGTAAGAACCCAATGTTGTGGCCATCCAACATCATACCCGACTGCTTGTCCAACCAATGTATAACCTTCCATTGTAAGCGGATATGGTAAACTAGTGTTCTCTTGAATGGCTACCTCAACTCTCACACGATAATTTCCAGGAGGCAGTTGAACGCTATGTATTTCTGTGCAACAGGTACTTAAAAGTTTCCCCTCTGCAACTATATTTTGTGTCGAACCAAGACACAACTTACAATTAATCTGTTAGACTTTTCGATAAACTAGTTTATTTTTACTGCATCTGTTATCCCCAAAATTTGAAAATGATGATGTGGAAATAGAAATGACAAGTGGCAAGGAATGGTTGGGTGACCTGGCTTAGGAGTAGTCCAGTAGGCCATCGAAGAATTTTGACTGGCTTGAGAAGTGTCATGACCGACTAGGCATGACCTTGTCTGACCAATCACGAGTTTGTCTGCCCAGGAGTGACCTTGTCTGCCCAGGAGTGATCTTGTCTGCCCAGGAATGACCTTGTTTGCCCAGGAATGACCTCGTCTGCACAGGCATGACCTTGCCTGCCAAGGCATGACTTTGTCCGACCAGGCATGAACTTGGCCGATCGGTCATGACCATGTCCGACCAGCTAAGTGCATGTCTGCCCAGTCAAGTCCATGACTGCCCAGTCAAGTGCATGACTGCCCAGTAAAGGTGTGGCCGACCAGACTGAAGGTGATATGGATCAACTAGATAGAGGAGGACTACGTCAAGATTCCCAGAAACGGCTTCAACAAGAATCGGTCTTGGCATACGCGGGAATCTCTCATTTATCCCACAAATTTAGTGTACTGTTACATTTTGAATATTGTTGTAATTTAAATATAATGAGAATAATAAAATATCCCGATTATGGGGATATCATCTGTACGATCCTAAGCCTATAAATACAAGGCTTATGGCATCATAAAGGGGACTTTTTGGAATTTTGAACTTTTGATCTGAATTTTCTAGAGAGAGAGAGTACTTGTATTTGAGAGAATTCTTGTATTCTTTGAATCTACACTGAAGAAACTCAGTTGACTCAGGTTCATCTGATCTTGAGTGTAGATATATAATCATAACTTTAAGTGGATTAGGCTATTACCATCACATTGGGGATGAACCACTATAAAATCGTCTGTGTCATTTATTTTCTCTTGAAGGTTTTATCGTTTTTGACGTTCTCACGTCGTTGGCCAAAAACGCGGTCAACATTTTGGTGCTTTCATTGAGAGCCTGAAGAGAAAGACAGATGGTCCCTGAGATATTATGGCACCTAAGAACACCAATGCAGCCTCCAAGAAGACAGGCTCCTCTAAAGAGCCTGCCAGATCAGAAGGTCCTAGCCTTCAAGATTGTGAAACTGAGCCTAGAGTCGTGCTCGAGGATGTAACCCCAGAGGTTGAAGAGCTCCAAGAAGCCATGAGCGCCTTCCAGGAGGAGATGGCACAGTTCAATGCAGACAGGAGGCGTTCGCTGAAGAAATGGCTAGGCACAATGTCGCATTCGAGCAGCAAAAGCGGGAAATGGACGCCAGGAGTGAGGAAATCCGACGATAGCAGGAGGAGGCCGATAGGCGACATCGCGAGGCTGCACTCGCTCTGGAGGCAGCTACGTAGCTGACCTGGGCCAATGCCCAAGCTGCACCTGGAGTGGCAGCCACCCCAGGAGCAAGGACCACAGAAGCTGGTCGTAAGAACACTGATAGACCCCACTCTCGCGGACCAAGCAGGGGTGGTAGTAACCCACTTGGTCGTGAGGAAGATGGAGTCTGGTCGGACACTGCCTCAACTCAAAGGGGGAACTCCAGAATCCCCTCAAGGAGCCACCGATCAGAGACTTCCAGGTCAGGAAGTCATAAGTCAGGTAGCAAGAAAACACCTCCTGAGCAGGAGCACAATAGAGCTCCTCGAGGTAAAGAAACTTCCCACTTCAAGGATGGGCATGGGCGTGATGAAGCTGATAGTCATCACACTGACCATTCGAAGGAGAAGAATAATGACAACCATCGAGGAGGAAAAGATCGCCCAGCTCATACAGGAAGGCCACCACTACATCCCAACCAGCGCAGTGGCAAGGAGCATGTTCCACCCAACAAACCTTCTGAGAAGACACGGAGTACAATATTCGACTGATTGGGAAAGCACACTACTCAGAAGGATCTAAGGGACGTCATTGCTGATAGAGGAAGGACCGTCCCGGTCGAAGGGAAAGAGCCAATCCGACCTACCAGTCGAGTAGAAATACTCGATGATGGTTTTTCGGATAGGAGCACCCGACCAGGCGGTCCCAAAAATGAGTCCCTAGCAGCGGTCCCAGGCATCCAAGCCCAGCTTGATGCTTTGACAGCAACAGTTTAGAGTCTGTCGAAATGACCATCTGCGATTGATCCAGTAGACCACATGAGTGGTAGCCCTTTCTGTGCTTGAATTAGAGCAGCTCAACCACCAGCGAAATACAAAAAGCACCGGTACTGCCAGTTTATACAGAAAAGGCAGACCCAATAAGGCATGTTGGGAAGTTCGAAGATTAGATGGAGCTGCTCGGGGTGAGTGATGACTATCGCTGCAGAGTCTTCCCCACCACATTGTCCGACACTGCCCAGGAGTGGTTTTGGAAGTTTAAGCCTAACTCCATCACTTCTTGGGAAAGTTTTAGAAAGGAGTTTTGCAGACAGTTTAGTGCTGCTCGGACCCCTCCTGTTTACGCCAATCACTTGGCAGATATTAAGCAAGGAAAAGATGAATCTCTCAAGAACTACATACAAAGGTTCATGAGAGAAGCTAATCGAGCTACTGCAGTTGGAGATGAGGGGAAGATGGTGGCAATTTCTTCTAGAATTATCTATCGGAGTCCTTTATGGGACAACATTCATCGCAATCCAATTTCAACATTACAACAATTTTTGGACCGGGCGGACAAATACATGAAGTTGGATGATGCGATTGAGAAGGGAGAGAAGGGCCTGAACAACCCAAGTGGATCGACTGATCCTCCTAAGAATGTTGGAAATGATCAAAATGGTGGTAAGAAACGTGGGAATAATGGGTCTGACCGCCACAATGAGAAGAAGGCTAAGTCGGGACCAAACGACAAGCCGACGAAGTATGAACCTCGATTCACCAAATACACCACTCTTTCGACGAACTGAGCGGAGATCTATTTGGCCAGTCATCAAGAGGTCCCTTATTGGAAACCCCCACCTATCAAGAAGGAGATGAGTAAAAGAGATATGAACAAGTTCTGTCGCTTCCATGGAGACTATGGTCACGACACGAATGAGTGCAATCATCTCAAAGATGAGATAGAGTTTCTCCTCCGGTCGGGGAAGCTGAAGAAGTATCGAGCGGAGAAGACCCAGGGAGAGGGAAGTAACAACAATCCTGGGTTCAAGCGGCAACGATCCCCACCTTTGCAACCTGAACCTGTGGACTTCACACTAGATACCATATGTGGAGGTCCACATATTGCTGGAGATAGCAATAAGGCGAGGGAGAGGTATGCTCGCACCCTTCGTCATGAGTTGGATGCAACATCAACCTCCGAAGTTATGACAGTGGAAGAGCGACCACCAAAGAAACCAAGATATGAAAGTGAGTCCCTCACTTTCACTGAAGAAGATGCTCGACACGTGAGGTATCCTCACAATGACCCTCTTGTTGTGACAGTCCAAATTGCCAATATGAAGGTGAAGAGATGTCTGGTCGATACAGGGAGTTCTGTGAACATTATTTATAAGTCATCCTTCGAGAGGATGAAGTTATCTATCAATGACTTGAAGCCGTGCTCTTAAGTCATTTATGGGTTCACTGGAGAAGGATTGTCACCAGCTGGAACTATCAAGTTGCCAATTACGACGGGGGAGGCTCCCAAACATGAGACAGTAATGACCGAGTTTTTGATTATTGACTGCCCGTCCGCCTACAATGTGGTTATTGGTCGACCACTGCTCACAAACTTACATGCGGTGGTTTCAATCTGGCACCTTTCCATGAAGTTCCCGACCAGTGCGGGCATAGGCTGCGTCCAAGGAGACCAGAGGGAGGCTAGGGAGTGCTATAATGCCTCGGTAGCTAAAGCAAGGAAGGGGGCCAAGGAGAACAACATGATTGTATGTGCTGAGAGAGATGAGGTAGACGAGATGGATGTCAACTTGAGTTTTGCAGTGGTAACCGATTAGGAAGAGATGTTAGAGGAGTTTGGCCAAGAGAGCACTCTTGGTTTAAAAGAGCAGAAAACCACATCCGGTGATGAAGTCACCAAATAGGGCGTTGCCCAAAGCGAGGGAAGGGACTTTGATCCTCGCTTTGGGGATTATGAAAGTGATGTGGGACCGTCCGAGGAGTTAGAGGAGGTCCTGATAGATGAGAATGACCCGACCAAAAGGGTCAAGATTGGAAAAAAGTTGAAAGCAGAGGTTAGAGCACAGCTAATAGAATTCTTGCGAAGGAATCAAGATGTCTTCGCCTGGTCTCACAAGGATATGGTGGGTATTTCACCAACTGTGATCAGCCACGTGCTCAACGTGGATGAAAGCTATCCAGCGGTGCAGCAGAAGAGGAGATTGCTCGACAAAGATCGAGCAAAGGCTCTTAAGGAGGAGGTAGAGCGGCTAAAGGAGAATGGGTTTATAAGGGAAGCATATTACCCTGCCTGGGTTTTAAACCCAGTGTTGGTGCCCAAACCCAATGGAAAATGGAGGACTTGTGTAGATTTTACTGACCTGAACAAAGCATGCCCAAAGGATTGCTTTCGTTTACCGAGAATAGACCAGTTGGTAGATGCAACCTCTGGTCATGAAACATTGTCCTTCATGGATGCATATTCGGGGTACAACTAGATCAGCATGCATCCTCCTAATGAAGAGCATACCAGCTTCCGAACAGATATAGGGCTATACTGCTACAAGGTCATGCCCTTTGGACTGAAGAATGCAGGAGCTACCTACCAGCGTTTGGTGAATGGTATGTTCCGTGACTTAATCGGCAAGAGCATGGAGGTGTACGTAGATGATATGTTGGTGAAATCAAAGGAAGCTGAAGGGATGTGCGAGACTTGGAGGAGTGCTTTGCAATACTGAAAAAGTACAGCATGAAGTTAAACCCCCTCAAGTGCTCATTTGGAGTGGGTTCTGGAAAATTTCTTGGGTTTATTGTGAGCTCCCGAGGAATAGAGGCAAACCTAGAAAAGATAAAGGCTCTCATAGAAATGAAGTCTCCGGCCAGAATTAAGGATGTGCAAAGCTTGACTGGGCGGATTGCAGCTCTAAGCAGGTTCGTCTCCAAATCAACAGACAAGTGTGTCCCGTTTTTTAACCTGCTTAGAGGAAGCAAGAAGTTTGAGTGGACGGTAGAATGTGAGCAAGCTTTCCAAGCCATAAAGGAACATTTGGCCCAACCTCCTGTTCTTTCGAAGCTCGTTGATGGAGAAGATCTCTTTGTGTACCTAGCAGTCACGGAGCACACTGTTAGTGCTGCCCTAGTACGAGAAGAGGATAGAGTGCTGCACCCGGTATACTATGTCAGCAAACGGTTGATAGGAGCAGAATCCTGGTATCCCATGATCGAGAAGTTGGCTTATTGCTTGGTACTTGCATCACGAAAATTACGGCCGTACTTCCAGGCACACCCCATTAAAGTCCTTACTGACCAGCCTCTACGCCAAGTCTTACAGAAGCCAGAGTCGTCTGGTCGGCTACTTAAATGGGCAGTTGAGTTGGGCCAATTCGAAATCAAGTACCAACCGAGATATGCTATTAAGGGTCAGGCTTTAGCAGATTTCATTGCTAAATGTACTGGGATCGCTGATGTTCCCGACCAGCAAGAGCGTGTCATTGAGTAGAAAGATGAACTTCCTACTTGGCAACTTTTTGTTGATGGGTCGTCAAATGAGCATCACTCAGGAGCTGGGATTATATTGGTCACGCTAGAGAAACACCAAATTCATTGTGCATTAAGGTTCAGATTTAATGCATCTAATAATGAGGCGGAGTATGAAGCCCTCCTAGCAGGCTTGCGCCTGGCTAGAGATGTGCATGCCCGGTCGGTGGAAGTGAACATCGATTCCCAATTGGTGGTCTACCAAGTCTTGGGGGAATATCAGGCAAGGGGCCTACGCATGGTGGCATACTTAAATAAGACCAAGGATCTGCTAGCACAATTCCAGGAGTACACCATCAAGTTAGTACCACGAGAGCAGAACTCTAACGCGGATGCTCTTGCAAAGCTAGGTAGTGCAAAAGAGGCCAAAACTCTGAAGATAGTACCGGTGGAATACTTGGCGGAGCCAAGCATTGATGAACAAGAAGCCATGCCGATCATGATAGTTGACACCTGGATGACTCTCATCATTACTTACCTTGAGCAAGGAACCCTCCCAGATGATCGTAATGAAGCAAGGAAGATTATGAGGCAAGCTGCTAGGTACACCATGATGGATGGAGTGTTGTATAGAAGAGGGTACTCCCTACCTCTACTCAGGTGCATCACACCCGACCAGTCAAAAAATTTATTAGCTGAAGTGCACGAAGGGTTCTGTGGAGATCATGCTGGGGGGCAGAGTCTATCTGAAAATATTTTGCGGCAAGGATTTTTCCGGCCTACAATGAAAGAGGATTCTATGGAGTATGTGAAGAAGTGTGATAAGTTCCAGAGATTTTCTAAAGTGCCCAGGGCGCCTCCGAATGTCTTAAAGAAAATGCAGAGCCCATGGCCTTTTGCAGTGTGGGGCATTGATCTGATCGGGAAACTGCCCAAAGGAAAAGGAGGAGTGCAGTTTGCAGTGGTTGTAGTGGATTATTTCACTAAGTGGACTGAGGTCGAACCACTAGCCACGATCACCTCAAAGAAAGTGTTGGACTTTGTGGTTAAGAATATAATATGTCGCTATGGTCTGCCCAAGAAGATAGTGTCTGACAACGGCACCCAATTTGACAGTCACATATTTACCGATTTTTGCACTCAGCATGGTATCATAAAAAGTTTCTCCTTGGTAGCCCATCCACAAGCCAATGGGTAGGTTGAAGTCGTAAACAAAACTCTGAAGGACACTCTGAAAAAGCGTCTGGAGCGAGCTAAGGGTGCTTGGGCAGAAGAATTGCCAGAAGTCCTTTGGTCATACAAGACTACTGCTCGGACAGCAACTGCCATACCCCATTTTCTTTGGCATATGGGTATGAAGCCATGTTACCTGTTGAAGTAGACCCACCATCTCATCGAAGGACCATGTACAACCAGGAGGAGAATCATCAATTACTAGTAGAATCTTTGGATTTCCTCGAGGAGAGACGAGAGAAGGCAAGCCTGAGAGTTGCTTCTCATCAGCAAAAAGTGGCGCGCTACTTCAATTCCAAAGGCCGAGATCGAAAGTTCTAGGTCGGAGATTTGGTCCTTAGAAAGGTGTTCGTCAGAGACCCAGCAGCTGGCGTACTAGGACCAAACTAGGAAGGACCTTATAAAATTGAGCAAGTCTTGCCACCCGGCACCTACAAGCTTGCTCGGTTAAATGGAGAGCTGATCAGGTACTACTGGAATGGCGAGCACTTGAGGAAATATTATCAATAAATACTGCTTACAGAGTAGTAGCTTTGTATCAAGTGCTTAACTTGTTATTTAAGTTTGTATTGTTTGAGACTCGTTATTAGACACGTTTTGTCATTTATTTATTACGAGTAATAAAAGAGATCACGCGCAGCGTGGTCGAATCTTGCTACAAATTTTGCATATGTGTTGACTATTCTTGCTTGGCAGTGTTCAACTGTCATTACAATTTAAACAAAACAGGTCTTCTAAAAATAAATATACATATATACCGGACAGTGTTCAACTGGTCGGTATCCATCAGATGAATGCCCAACGTTTAAATAGTTGCATGTTTTTGTAGTGGTTAACTACTGAAATATGTTTGTATATTCTATGTGTTTCACGAGTAGTAACTGCTCGGACAAATTCGGTCAAGTAGCAAGTGATCAAGGATTTTTCAACCCTCAATCACTTGGGGGGCACATAGGGTATACTGGCGTGCACTTCAACACAGGCAATAAGAGCACGAGCAAAGATATCTGTTTTTAGGCTGACTTGTAAATTTTTGAAGTCTAAAAAGGCCATTAAGCTAACTTGTTTGGCAAAGCTTAAGTAACTTGGAATTTTTAAAATTTTAAGTAAGAAGCAGATATTCTTGTGATAGTAAACGTTATGCTCATAAAATGTTAGAGCAATAAGAGCGTGAGAAAATATATTTAGTATGGACTTATGAAATGTTTAGAATTTCTAAGTTAGAAAACTAAATACTCATGTGAAAATAAAGGGCATATAGAGACTTTACTATTCACAATAAACTTGTAATGTTTTAAGTGTAAAAAGACTTAAATGTTTCAAGCTAGTTAAAAAAGAAAAGTAAAGTGCAAGTGCCAAACAGCTCGATCATACGAGCAAAAGTATATAACAAAACACAAAACAAAGTATGATAGAAGGCTGGTAGGACAACAACTTGTCTGGTCGGGCAGAAGCTTCTCTGGTAGGATGAGGGATCACTGGTCAGCTCTAGTAGGTTGATCAACCCCCTCCTCGGTATCAACTGCTCCTTCTGGTCGGAATGATAGCGTAGGGGAAGCAGATGTAGTGCCGGTAGGATTAGCAGCTTCCTCAGCAGCCCTGGCCTCACATTTGGCGAGCTCCTCTGCCTTAATCTCTTCGGTGAGAAAGTCGAGGTTGAGAGGCTTGTTTAGCTTCCACACCTGATAAAAACAGTTGAAGCAGGCCTCCTCGTAGCGAGTCATATCAGTTTCCTTCTCCTGCTTCAGCTCCTCATTCTCGCGAATTAGTCCCTCGTTCTCGCGAGCTAACCCCTCGTTCTCACGAGTCAGTCTGTCTAGCCGATCAGTCAGTGACTTGTTGGCTTGGGTTAGTTGATCATTCCCATCAGCCAACCTCTTAAGAGACTCCTTTTGCTCAGCCACAGTCTTCTCTGACCGCTCCAACTTGGATTGAAAAGCATCCACCATAGCTCAAGCCTCCACTAGTTGATCATTTAAGACGTTGATCAACTCCTTGTAGTCGACTGATCGGTGCTGGGCATGACAGATGGTCATAAGCGTCTGCATGAAAAACAAAAGGTTACTACAAAGTATGAACATAAGTAACAAACTATCTTGTGGTAGAGCACTTACATTCGCCAACTGAGCAATCCCTCTCTCTAAGACAATATCAACACTGAGTCGAGGGAAGGATTCAAAGCCTTGAATCATTGAAGTGTCGTGGAGGGTCTGATCAACTACCCCCCTCCCAATGGTACTAGCAGTACGTAGTGCCTCGCTCGGGCCGGACAGACAAGGGGGAGTTAGGATCGCTGATGGAGGAAGCGAGGAAGGGGTCAACTGCGGGATCATAACTAAACCCTCAGGTGGTCTCCCTTGGCTCGGTGGCACTGTCCTCGGGACCTTGCTCGGGGGAGTGGAGCCACTTCCTTCGCCAGACTTCCTCTTCGGGGCAGGAGGAGCGATCCAGTGCCTGAACATCTCTGGATCTGCAAAAGAGGAAAACACAAGATTCGTTAGAAAAAAAAAATGTAGATAAGTATATTACTACTACAGTTTTATTAGTCTCAAATCACCAAGTTATCAAACATATTGCTATGACTACTAGACTTGAGTTGAGGATCTGATCGAGGAAGTCGTCCTCATCGTCAGATGATGAGCTGAGGTCTCTCTCAGGCTGGATGGCCTTTCCCTTCCCGGGCTGGGTGGAAATAGCAAGACTGTGCTGATACTCAGGCTGAGGCTCCCTAATGACAAGATTGCTTGGTCTACAGGAGTGCGGAGATGGCCCAGGAGAAAACTGGTCAGTCACCACCTCCGTCCCGGCGTTGGACTGATTGGTCGCATTATTCTCCTCAGTGGTACTCTTTGCTGTAATATTTTGGTCACATGGAATCAAGCCCACCAGCTGAAGGTTGTCCACGGTAACCAAAATATTCACGTCCTTCTCCTCAATACACATGTTAGCCAACTCCTTTGCTCGCTTGAACATCTCTTGAGTGGGCAAGGGTTGCTTGAACGGACCCGCATGTGTAAAAGCCAAATTGTTGGCTTTGATGTCTGATGTGAGGAAATACTCTGTGTAGTATTTCCTGGGGTTCGACTTGTGTGCGATACCACAAAGGTATTTAACCCCCTTTTTCCTGTGAAAGAGGTGGAAAAAGCCCGTGTTTTTATGGCTTGGGTTAGTCCTGAAGTCGAACAGGTAATGTACCTCATGAGGAGTAGGCTCATCCCAGCCTTGCAGAGAGTAGAGAATATACAGCGTAGACAACGCCTGAATCCCATTCAGTGCGATCTGGAAAGGGGAGACGTTGAAATAATCCGCTATAGACCAGAAAAAAGGGTGTAGCGGGAGTGTCACTCCTGCGTAGATATGGTGCCTGGACCAGGCACAGTATGGTCCGCCGGGCCTGTTGGCTCTCTGGTGAGAACGCGGACATATCACGTTCACCCCACTCAAACCCAAAGCTTGGATGTGTTTGTCGAACATCCCGGGATTGAGTTTTGTAGGCTGGGCAGTGAACCAGGAAGGTGTTTCTTCTCTGGCCTTCCGTGGTTTTTAGACAGCCAAGTGCTGGACCTCGGTGGCAAACTACTGGGTGATTCGTCTCCGAGTCTTGCTTGATTTTGACACCTGAAGAGGTGGTCTCGAAGAAGTTGCAGTGTGGGCCTCACTGCGTTCCACCACCTTTTGCACCGCTCTACGGGAAACTTGTGGATCTTGGTCCTGGGGGAGTCTATTGGATTTCTTCACCCTCATGGTCGACTGTGCAGCTTGTTGAAGAAACTGCTCTTCGTGGAGAAAGTACAAAGATGAACGGGGAAGGATCTGCTTGAAGCGGCGGAGGCGATCCTCAAGAGTACGACTGGTGGAAGACTTTGATGAGGAGTCGCTGCTTTGAGGGGTCTCGATTGACTGCGGGACAGATGTATCGGAGTCCGTGTGGTTGTCACCTGCCCTATAGTCAAAGCAATTCATATACAAAAATTAAAATATGGGGAGGTGAGTAACCATATAGATAAAATTCAACAAGAACAAAATTTATTTTTCTACTTAGAAAAATTTATCTAAGTAGTAAAAATATAGCATGCATGGAAAAAAAATAATTTTAGTGTTTAAAAGTGCCTAAAAAGTGCTTAAGGTATGGTGTCCGAGTGTGCCATGTGCGCGCCGTGTGTGCATGCCTTCTGTCCGAAGAGCTGGGTGATGCTTCTGAGCGGATGCTTGTGCATCTAAGGAGCCCAGCGCCCCTGGCGTGCTTGCGATGGTGTCCGACCGGGTGCCCAGCGTCTGAGGAGAAACAGTTGCGTCCGAGGTGCTGCCGTGCATATGCCCGAGGAGCTACGCACTGTGCCTACAGGGTGTCCGACCAGATGCCTAGCCCCGTGTGCATCTGAGCCGAGCGTCTCTGAAGACCCCGTGTGCATCCGAGCCGAGCATCTCCGAGGAGCCCCAAAACTAGCATTCGATCGGACACACTTGTCTGAGGAGAGGCAACACGTCCGAGAGGTTCAAATGGACCTGTTTGAGCCCAAAGCCAAGGGTCCGATCAGACACACTTGGGACCGAGGAGCTCACCCATGGTCCGATCGGACCACATTCTTATAAAGGAAAAAAATGCAATAACGGCCATACCCCAAATCTCACTATATTCCTTGAGCCGAAAACACAAGCCTAAAATCCCTAACACAAACATATTTTTTCATCCAAAACACATAATCACAAGATCAAAATAGAGAAATTAAAAAGTTGATCAATGTTCTTGAAACCACCTATGCCATCAAAAACCCAAAAACCCATAATCATAATTTAGGTTAAATTAACCTATTTTTCTTGAAATTTTTATGAAATTGAAGATAATGTTGGGTTACCCATAGCCTAAACAACATCAAAATAGCCACCACACACATTATATCCCAAGATTCATAGACAAAAGTTTATTATGTGAGATATCATATAATAAACTTGGGGGACAAATGTTATCCCCAAAATTTGAAAATGATGATGTGGCAATAGAAATGACAAGTGGCAAGGAATGGATGGGTGACCTGGCTTAGAAGTAGCCCAGTAGGCCATTGAGAAATGTTGACTGTCTTGAGAAGTGTCATGACCGACCAGGCATGACCTTGTCTGACCAGTCACGTGTTTGTCTACCCAGGAATGACCTTGTCTGCCTAGGAATGACCTTGTCTGCCCAGGAATGACCTTGTCTGCCCAGGCATGACCTTGCATGCCCAGGCATGACTTTGTCCGACCAGGCATGAACTTGGCTGATCGGTCATGACAATGTCCGATCAGCTAATTGCATGTCTGCCCAGCTAAGTGCATGTCTGCCTAGTCAAGTGTATGTCTGCCCAGTCAAGTGCATGAATGCTCAGTAAAGGTGTGGCCGACCAGAATGAAGGTGATATGGATCAAATAGATAGAGGAGGACTACGTCAAGATTCCCAGAATCGGCTTCAACAAGAATCGGTCTTGGCATACGCGGGAATCTCTCATTTATCCCACAAATTTAGTGTAATGTCACATTTTGAATATTGTTGTAATTTAAATATAATGAGAATAATAAAATATCCCGATTATGGGGATATCATCTGTACGATCCTAAGCCTATAAATACAAGGCTTATGGCATCATAAAGGGGACTTTTGGAATTCTGGACTTTTGATCCGAATTTTCTAGAGAGAGAAAGTACTTGTATTTGAGAGAATTTCTGTATTTTTTGAATCTACACTGAAGAAACTCAGTTGACTCAGGTTCATCTGATCTTGAGTGTAGATATATAATCATAACTCTAAGTGGATTAGGCTATTACCATCATATTGGGGCTGAACCACTATAAAATTGTCTGTGTCGTTTATTTTCTCTTGAAGTATTTATCATTTTTGACGTTCTCACGTCGTTGGCCAAAAACGCGGTCAACAGTCTTCAACAAGAATCGATCTTGGCATACGCGGGAATCTCTCATTTATCCCACAAATTTAGTGTACTGTTACATTTTGAATATTGTTGTAATTTAAATATAATGAGAATAATAAAATATCCCGATTATGGGGATATCATCTGTACGATCCTAAGCCTATAAATACAGGGCTTATGGCATCATAAAGGGGACTTTTTGGAATTTTGAACTTTTGATCTGAATTTTCTAGAGAGAGAGAGAGAGTACTTGTATTTGAGAGAATTCTTGTATTCTTTGAATCTACACTGAAGAAACTCAGTTAACTCAAGTTCATCTGATCATGAGTGTAGATATATAATCATCACTCTAAGTGGATTAGGCTATTACCATCACATTGGGGCTGAACCACTATAAAATCATCTGTGTCGTTTATTTTCTCTTGAAGGTTTTATCGTTTTTGACGTTCTCACGTCGTTGGCCAAAAATGCGGTCAACAGTATCCAATATATGCAATAATGAATTAATGAGAAACTATTACCTCATTCGGAAAATTTGACTGTGGTGGTGGGGGAGCACATGGTGCCTATGTCAGTGGTGGAGCAGCAATTGGTAGTTGTGAGGGTGGTCTGTGAGCATATGTTGTCCATGTCGGTGGTGTTGGAGCATGTTGTGCCTGTGTCGGTGGTGGAGGGGCATATGGTGCGTGTGGTGTGTTTGAGGCTCCTCCTACACCCGAATCAGAAGCATTTGATGATCCAAATGCACCGCTCTGTTGAGATGCAATATGCACCATCAACTGGTTTAACTTTTCCTCCTGTTGACGTGCCCTTTCTTCAGATTGACGCCATTTCTCTTCAAGGTATTTATAACGAGCATCTTCCACACCTTTTTGTTTGTGATTGAATCTTTTTGGCAGTGGGACATGAAAAAATTGACGGGGAGCGACATGTGCACCGACCCCCCTAACACGTCCCTCATGCTCTGGAGTGCCTAATGCCATTGCTATTATATCGTTTGAACCTTCATCCGCCAACTCGCCTTTTGCTACTTTTTGCATGTATTCTGTTTATATACATAGTAAATAAATCAATTAGAATTTAACACACACATTAATCATTACAATTATTTTAAAAAATCGAAGAACACTTACAATCTTCTTCACCACATCTTGAGCTTCTTCATCAATAACTTCTCCTTTCTTGTTCATCCGTGCCCGTGTCCACATCTCAACTCTGTCATATTCAGTCAACTCATGACCCAATTCCTCTTCCATTTGTTGCTCTACCAGTGCATAACCACCACACCCTGAGTGATGTGGATACTTGTTCTGAGCCCGAGCATCTTGTTTTTGTTTTCTCATCTCTTCCCAATCTGGGGTTAGTCTTTTTGCAACAAAATTTTTCCAATCTTCAGGTTTGTAATACTCGATGTAGTCTGATGGCGGCTTGGCAAGAAGCTCATGAGCTACATTCTTATATACATATATAAGATCTTTTGTTAGTCTTGTTATCCAATTTCTCCATGTTTTTCATGCTTCTTTGAGGACGTCTGTTTTAGAAGAATTTGGAAGTTTGAACGTTTCCTGCACAAACGAACCCAAAAATATTAAACTTTTTTCAATATATTAATTTGTTATGATAAATTTAATAGTTAATATTATAGCTTACCTGTATTTGACCCCATAAAGTTTCTTTTTTATCCTTCGACATTTGTTTCCAATTGTCGATATCTAAAGGAAGGGTTGTGCGTGATAGAAAACCAATGGTGTTGTTCATCTTGATCCCCCCTTTTCCCATCGTTCGACCAAAACGATTGTACTCGACCTCATAATTTCGACCCTCACTTCTTGCTTTGAATACATCACTACAGTTCGATTTACCCCTATACTTCTTATCTTGTGTGTTTGTTGGTGCAGTAGGATTAATCCCCTCCAGACCATTACCATGATCATCAACAAATGGATCACCCTCTTCATCATATGATAGATCCATAATCAATAAATCTGCAATTAAGTAAACACAAATATTAACTGGTATAAACTTCACAAAATACATAAAAACAAAATCATAAAATTAATATATATACCTTTAATTATCTACCCTTCACCATTCTCGCGTATATAGTCATCATCATTATCAATGGTGACTTCAATTGGTGGTGAATCAATGGTAAATGTTTCTTGTTCAAGTATACTGTCATCGCTCCTAGACTCTTTGATCAGATAATCTTTCGGTTGACTTGTTAGGACAACTAACCATCGAGCATCTACTGGATCACTTACATAAAATACTTGCTTGGCTTGTGACGCCATTATAAAGCGGTCAGCTTTATGTCCTATTCGGTTTAAGTCCACCAGTGTGAATCCTAATTCATCTTTTTTGACCCCATTATCACTTTTCACCCAATCACACAAGAAGACAGGAATTCGAATAGTCACATAATCTACTTCCCAAATTTCTTTGATCACCCCATAAAATGTCATATCACAATTTTTGGGATTTTTATCTTTGGAACTAGATATTTGAAAAGTCTGGGCGATAATAGTAACACCACTATTTTGTGTCTTTCTAATATTATCACGTTCTATGGTGTTGAATTTAATACCGTGAATATAATAGCATTGATACTTAATTACACTCATTGAAAGACCTCGTACTATCCATTTTAGTGTTTCAAACACTTTGTTTGTGGTGTTAATCAGAACCTAGAATACAATAAAATAAAACTAAGTATATTAAATTCTAACAAGCTAAAATACAATAACACTCAAACAATAACAACACAAGTATTTTACCTCATTCTCGAACCAAGTGTTGAAATTTTGATAATGTTCATCTTGTACCCATTTTTTATTCCGAGACTTATTAGGATAAGTAGTCTTGATCCAATTGAAATGTTCTCTTCAAGAAATATCATTTATATCAACAAACAAAATTCATTGCCAATATAACGAAAGAGAAAAATAAGATTGACCATGCATATGTATGGGAACTTACTCGATGTATGGTTGAACATCATCAATATTTTGTAAGACTAGGCGATGTGCTTCATCTCTATCAGATTTATTTACTTCAGAAACAACACCACCTCTACCACCTTTACTTATTTCAAGCTCAATTTTAGAAAAACATAGTCCAATGCTCGCAACACCTGAGAAGTATTATGAGCAGAACTCCATTGCTTCTTCAACAATGTAGGATTCAACTATGCAACCCTTAGGTCTACTTCTATTTCTAACATAACCTTTTAAAACCTTCATATACCGTTCAAATGGGTACATCCATCTCAAGTATACTGGTCCACACAATTCTACCTCTCTCACCAAAAGAACTATTAAATGAACCATTATGTCAAAAAATGAAGGTGGGAAATACTGCTCCAACTCACACATAGTTATAACGATATTTGTTTGAAGATTGTCCAACTTCGACACATCTACCACTTTACAACAAATAGATTTAAACAAAAAGCATAGTTTGGTGATTGCATATCGAGCTTTTTTGGGTAACACAAAACAGATAGCTATCGGTTAGGGGTGTTCATAAAAACCGCAAACCGCAGTTTGGAACCAAACCGCACCGCACCAAACCGACAAAAACCGTAACCAATGAAACCGTTTTTCGATGGTTCGGTTTAACTGGACTGCTCAAATTTAATGGTTTGGTCACGGTTTCTAATTTTGTTAAAACCAATTAAACCGGGCCGGACTGTGATTTTTTCTAAAAAAATAATTTTTAGAAATGATGATTTAAAAGTCTGAACCCCTACACTTAAGTTAATAAAAAGTCTACCAAACCATCCAAGCCAAACAATTTATTTGTTTATGATATGTTTTTGGTAGTATTTAATACATGCACAAGTTTCTAAAACTAAAAAAAAAAGAAATGTAAAGTCCCACATTGTTCAAAAAGTAAACATTTCTTTTTCTCACTTCTATAAAATGATTCAAAATACTTAAACTTACAACAACAAAGACAATAAGCTTCTTGTAGACTTTTATGGTCTTAAAAGCAAAGCTAAAATTGTTATTATTTAAATACAATTATTTAGTTAATTATTTTATAATAATTTTTTTTAAATTTTAATAATTTGGTTATATGGTTAAAACCAAACCAAACCGCACCAAACCGTATATTTATGGTTTGGTTTGGTATTTTAATTTTAATTTTAATGGTTTGGTTTGGTTTTTCATTTTGAAAAAACCGCATGAGCGGTTTGGTTTAAAAATTCTTCTAAACCGCACCAAACCAAACCGTGTACACCCCTACTACCGGTGGAAGATGTTCAAGTAGTGTATGATGGTCATTAGACTTCATTCCAACTAAATTCAAAATTTTCATATCTACCAGAGAAGAAATATTTGAAGAATAACCTTTCGGTACTTTCACATTCGACAAAGGATGACATACAATTCGTTTTTCTTCTTTAGACATGGTATAACACGCAGGTGTTAAATAGGTTCGTCTCTCACCAACCTCTGGTTGTAACTTACTGCGTATACCCATTACTTTTAAATCCAACCGAGCTTTAATTCCATCCTTACTCCGACCAGGAATATTCAGCAATATACTAATTAAGCTATCCGACACATTTTTCTCAATGTGCATTACATCCAAGTTGTGTCGCAAAACCAAATGCTCCCAATACTCAAGCTCAAAAAAAAAAAAAAAAAACAAACAAAGCAACACACATTAACAATTAAGTTCGTGGATTACTTAATTGACAAGTAAATAAAGGAAACAATATGTCCAAAAAAATTTGGGCAGCATTTCCCCTATTTCTATCATATTTCCCAAATTTAAAATGTTCATTTATACAGCACATGGTATACACAAAAATATCCAACTAATCAATCAAACATGCATAATTATCAAATTACTAAATCTTAAAAAAAATTGGGCAGCATTTCCCATATTTTTATCATATTTCCCAAAATTTAAATAAACTTATATTCATCACATAAATACAACAAACCAATTAATCAATTAAACATGCATAATTACAGCCTTATATCACCGCAGCACACAGTCCCAAAACCTATCTCCACTATTTTATAATTCGTACATTCCACTATGTTCACTATCTTAATTATACATTAAGGTTTAAAATATTACCTCTAATATAAAATCCTTCAAAGCTTGATCTCACCAACAAAGTTGTCAACAAAATACCTACTCAAATATAACAATAAACAAAAAAATAATAAAAAATTTGACAAAATATATTAAAGCTATATTGTAACTAAATAAACAATAAAGTGCTTAAAGAAAATAAATAATTTGTTATATGTACTCATTTATATACTTAAACCCGAAATAATTTTTTTTTTTAAAAAGTTAACAAATCACATAAAAGAAAAATCGACTATAAATATCTTAACTAAATCAATAATAAAATATAACTTAAAAAAATAAACAATTTTAATATATATATATATACATATTTAACCAATTCAACCCAAAATTTAAAAAGTTAACAAAATATAAACAAAAATTTACTAATAATAATCAAACTAAACAATTAATAAAATGAAACTTATACAAAATATATACATTAATATATATATATATATACTCATTTACATAAGTAAATTCGAAATTAAATTAAATTTTAAAAAAAATTTAATAAAAAATAAATAAATTATAATAAAAAAATTCTAAAAAAAATAAAATATTAAAATCCAAAGTTTAAACCTAAGAAAATTTCATAACCATTAATATAAAACTATCTAAAAATTAAAAATCAGAAATATAGTCAATTTATAAAAAAAATCTTAAAAATTAATAAAATTACACTTACCTGTGGTAATTGAGCAATGTGAGTTCTTGAAGTAGAAAACCCCAAAAAAACCAAGAAAGTTTATGAGTTTTCAAACTATAATCTTCAAAAATAGAAAATCTATACAAAAAATTCAAAAAAAAAAAACTATATATAAGTTTCATAAACATATATAAATCATTATTTTTACATTGAAATTGAAAAAAAAATGGATAAAAATGTACCTAAATGAGTAAAAGTCGGTTGGGGCGCCACTGCTTTTTGAAGGAGAGTTTTCAGAAATTTTTAGGGGAAATGGGTCTATTGGGGACGATGAGGATTTTGCTGAAATTGTGGGCCAGTTGCGTCAGTGGCCCACTGACGCAAACGACTCCATTAAAGAGCGTCAGTGTACGTAATGACGCAATTGCCCCATCATTTGTGGCAGTGGCCAACTGTCACAAATGCTAATTTTTGGTCAACAACGTCAGTCAACTGCATTGACTGATGCGTTTGACTGACACAATTGCCCTTTTTTGTAGTAGTGAACCTACACCGAGATTCAGATCGGAAAGGGTTGTTAGAATGTTGGCAATTACATTGGGATGTTTGTCGAATCTGATCCAAACAACTTTACAAGAGTCTAGATGAAATGGCTTCGATTAGGGAAGGCAGGGATTGATTCCGACAACGGCACTGGTGGTCCGACAGCTGAGGAAGTCACTAATATGGTAATTGGCAGAACTCCACAATTTCATGAGTTTGACATGCAACATGGTAAGGCACAAAATGCATGGATTGTGCATAATGAGAGAGAGAGAGAGAGAGAGAGAGATTTTGAGTCGATTGAGGCCAGATTTGGTGGGGAATGTAGCTGGAAAAATAGATGGAGATATTGGGGCTGGGAGGGGGGGCGGGAGGTGATGTTCAAAATGAAAGTTTGACTATTTTGGAGCTGAAGAGAAGGAGGACTTTCACTGATAGGGTTAATGGGCCACATACTAGTATTGATCAAGGAGATGAGGGGCTTCAAAAAAAAAAAAAAGTTGTATGGGGTTGGCCTTGTAGATTAGGCCCGCCAAGACATTTGAGTACCCTTAGCTGGAATTTCCATGCCCTTGGGAACCCACAAGCCATCAAATTCCTAAAGGACATGGTTGTCCAAAAGAGGCCCTGTTTTATCTTCTTTTGTGAAACGATTTGTAGAAGGGATATCGTGGAGAGGGTTAGAGTTCAATTGGGTTTCGAGGGGATGTTTGCAGTAGACGCTCAAGGGCACAATGGAGGTATTACTTTACTATGGAAAAAAAAAAGAGGAAGCCGAGTTATTGGGATTGTCCCCTAAACTTATTGATGTGGTTACTAGGGTAGAATGAATGATTAAGTGGAGGTTAACATAAGTCTATGGTAAAGTGACTAGGGGATTGAGGAAAAACACTTGGGACTTGCTTAGAAGGTTGCGGTTAGAGTCAACATTGCCTTGACGCTTGATTGGAGATTTGAATAATGTGGTGAGCCAATCTCAAAAAAGTGATGGGCGTCCATACCCGAACTGGTTAATTAAAGGATTTTCAGAATGCTTTACTTGATTGTGGACTGCTTGATAAGGACTTAACAGGGTACCCATTTACTTTGGAAAAAGGAAGAAGATCAGAGAATTGGGTGGAGGTGGATAGAGCCTTGGATACACAAGGTTGGTTGGATTCGTTCTTATCATCAAAGTTGCACAATCTAGAAGTCTCTTCGTCAGACCATTGCCCAATTTATTTGGACCTGATTTTTCGAAGAAATTTTCAATCAGTGAAGAAATTTTGGTTCGAGCATGCTTGGCTGCATGAGCCTATGTGCCAAAAATTGGTAAAGGAATGTTGGGAAGATTGTAGCCATCTGGATTTAGAGGGAAAAAAATATTGTAGTGAAGTATTAGCTAGATGGGGTAAAGAATACACATGGAATTTCAAGCAACGAATCAGCAAGTGTAAGGAGGAAATTACAAGATTAAAAGGAAGGAGGGATGCAGTTTGAACTCTGCAGTACAGCAAAGAGAATAAAAATTTGTTTGAGGTGTTGACACAGAGGGAAGTATTTTGGAGGCAGAGATCAAAGCAACTTTGGCTCAAGGAAGGGGATTATAATAGTAAGTATTTCCATGCATCTACTAGTGCTAGAAAAAGGAATAATCAGATTTGTAAGCTGCAAAGAATTGATGGAAATTGGGTGGATTGAGAGAATGCTTTATCCGATGTTATGACAAACTATTTCAGTGAGCTCTTTGCGGCATCATATATTGAATAGGATGAGATTTTGGACAGTGTGCAACCTTCTATAACTTGGGGATAGAATCATGATTTGCTTCGGGCTATCTCAAATGTTGAAGTTAAGGAAGCATTATTCCAAATGCACCCTGACAAATCTCGTGGATCAGATGGTATGACCCCGGGGTTTTATCAAAAGTGTTGGTGTAATGCCCCGAAATCCCTAATAAGGTTTAGGACCATGATTAGGAGGCCGGGAGGGTCATAATGGATTTATTATGCCATTAAATGATTATATGCATGTTGATGTGAATTATATTATAATATGATGATAAATGCATGCATATGGGTTCATTTTTAATTATAAGGGCATTTTGGTAATTTGGCATGTTAAGGACATAATTGTGTATTTTCATGCATGTGGGTGAATTATAAATAATACCACATTATATGTGGATTTGTTCGAGCCATTCGGCATGAGACGATCTTTGAATGTAAGTTATCAGTCTGGTCATAACGGGGTTAGTTTCGGGGCTCGGGGTGGATCTCGGGGTAATTTAGTAATTAGAACATTGCTGGGAATTAAAGGGCAATGGGATGTGATTTATTAGCATTTGAGAATATTGGGAATAATGGGAATTGGAGGATGTTAATTATGATTAGCGAGATTAAATGGGAAATGACAATTTTGCCCTTGGGGGCTGTTAAGGAAAGAAGATAAGCCTAGGGGCATTTAGATCTTTTCACCCTAAGGATAGATATAACTTGAGAAGGCTGTGGAAAGTTAAGCAAAAACAGAGCATCTCCTTCATCTTCTTCATCTTCTTCATCTTCATCCGTTCATCATTTTCTTCTTCTTTTCTTCTTGAATTTTGAAGCTAAGTTTGTGGATTCAAGTGTGGGAATCAAGGCTTGAGGTTCTAGGCTTGTGTTTAGCCATTGAAGGGGGTTTAATCTTGAGCTTGAGGTAAGATTCAGCCATGAAATTTTTGGTTTTTACTTTGTTTTGAAGTTAGTTTTGAGTTAGAACTTTTGATTATAGAATTGAATAATTTGTGTGGGTTTTGATGGTTCAAAGCTTGGGTTTTATTGTGAGAATGTTGATTTTGTTGTGGGGATGCTTGGTTTGGATTTGAATATATTTGGTTAAGTTTTGGAAGGATTAAAAGAGGGAGAAAATGAGGTTTTGATGGGAGAAAACAGGGGTTTTTGGCTGATGGCCAGGCAATGTCGCGACGCTTGGGTGGCTATGTCGCGACATAGGGTGCAGGAGCTTGAGGCTGGCGCCTCTGTTTGGGAGGCGGGCTGCGGCATGGTGGATGTAGGGCCGTGGCCCTTAACAACTATTTTGGCCAAAATTGGGTTATTGGCTTGGGGACTCAAACCTTAGGCCTCGGGATCGTTCCTACTACCTGGTTTAGTGGGATTTGATGTCCCAGAGGCTAGGTCTTGGTTCGGGAACCTTTATTATTGATTTTATTAATGGAATCCCATATTTGGTTATGACTAGGTGACCGCTAAGGGATTAAAGGATTGATCGTTCTCAAAGGTCATTCAATTATTATTTTTCGTTCGAACCAGAGGTAAGAAAATTGCACCCTGTATATGACATGAATGGTTATTATTGAGGCATGTCGAGTGTTTAAATGTGTTGCATGTGATGCACGAGAAACATGGGATTAGGGCATGCCATGAATGTTAAATGTGAGATTGATCGGAGCTTGAGTCTCTATGTTTGTGCATGATCCTAATTATGCTAGCAATAGTTAAGTAAGCATGTTGAATGCCCTATATTCGGATATTTGACATATGATATATGCCTGGTAGCATTGCTTACTTGTGCGTGGCACTGACTTACTAGTCAAAATAGGCAATGGTGTCAGATCCGTCTATGAAGCAGTGACTTACTAGTCAAGTTCAACAACGGTACTGAGCACTGGTCGTGTGTTACTGACCTAAGAGTCGGGAGCGGCATAAACGTCGTGAACGTAGAGTCGATAAAAGATTAGATCTAATCGACATCTGCATTGAATGACTCATATGGAGCATTGATGTTGGACTGACCCTAAGTTCGATGAAAATTATAAGCGCTTGTCTAGTCTATGACTAGTTACTCAGAGCCAGGGCCAAAGGCCTAGGTGACTGCTTTGTCACATTGTTGAGGGAAACGAAATCCCATGTTAGTGACTCTATGGTCACTCGGTAGGTTTATGTTGGTGACTATTTCATCAAATACTTATCTTGTTTAAGCTAGAAAAAGGATCACTTATTTGTAAAGCCCAGGTGACCGTATCTTCAAATGGCTAATGGGAACGGAACCCACCTTAGTGACTATTACAACTGTCACTCTACTATTTAGGGCTATAAGTCCAGCATGGTTATCGGAACCACCAGTGTTAAATCACTTATCTGATTAGGATTGACTTGATAGTCATCCATTCAGGAGGGCAGGAAATCATGCATACCCATCATTATCAGAACTTATTTGCATGCTTGAATAGGGCTATATTTGCTAGGCATGCACGTTATGACTTGATGGCATGATATTACTGATCATGAGCATGTTGAGTTTTCTTGCTGGGCTTCGGCTCATGGGTGCTATGTGGTGCAGATAAAGGCAAAAGAAAGTCGGACCATCCTTGAGTTGGAGAGCTTAGGTGATGATGTGTACATATCCGACTGCTCGACCGCCATGACCGAGGGTTGAAAGAGGAACTAGTTAAACCCTGGTTTGCCGCTTAGATCGACTAATTGTAAATATTTTCTTGTAATTAACCTTTAAATTATATTTTTGGGATCCCAATGTATACAGTAAACGTTATAATGAAACGTTATATCTTAACCAAAAAAATTAATCCTAGATAGCTAATCATACTTAGTTACACAATTATGGCCAAATGACTCGGTTAGCGAGTTTAGAACTGTTTAAAATGCGCACCGTAACGATCCCTAGAGTTTAGGGCGTTACAATATGGTATAAGAGCGAGCCAAGGTTTATGGTTCCTGAAGACAAGTTGGGCATGTACACTCGTCACTGAAGATAGCTTCACTCAGGGAATGGTAACTATTTATGTAGTTATGTGCTTAACTGCTGAAATAGAATGTAAATGCTTTACCTGCACATTGTATTAGGGAGCATGAGATTCTGATAAAGCTTTTCTCTTAACTATATGATTACATAATCTGTGAACATATATGAATGTGATCATATGATTACTTGCTCCATGAATATATATAATTGTGATATTTGCATGCTGGAGTTGGAGGCATGGTGTGAATGTTGGAAGAGCAGGGATTATGTAACAATCCCAAATTTGCTAATGAGGCTTAAAGGCCTTGATTAGCGTGGAGGGAGGGCATAATTGGAAAAGATATGGTTTTCATGTATAGATTAATTTAAATGCATGATTCTATGATTAATAATGTTTGAATAATAATTGATGATAATATGATAT